>NC_141879.1:637279708-637429875 GCF_056163025.1 Triticum urartu
GTTCAGGAGTAGGACGACCTGCCCTCGGGCGGGCAGCCGATGTGAGACTTCGGCGGTCAGGTATCTTGCCTCCCTCAACTTCTTGATATCCTCTTCCGTGACGGAGGAGGGTATCCACTGGCCCTGTAGGCTGGATCCGGAAATGATTGAAGGTCCGAAGCACCTGACCTAGGCTTTGGGTGTTAGAACTCGAGGCGGGGGAAGGATTCGATTGAGCACGGGAGGAAACAAGTAAAAGCCTTAACCCTTTTTAAAGAGCGTAAATATCAAGCGTCCTACTCGTGGCCATTTGGGACTTGCCTAAAATCTAGGAGTCCTAGGCATGGTTGGGTTACCCACGACCGTATTGATGAGTATCACGTAATAAGGGGGACACGATCTCTGCTTTGACAAGACATGTCAGGAAACTACCTCGCGTTATGTGCGGGGCTAGTTAAAGAAAAACAGTTCGAATAATCACCGAGCCATGGCATGATGTCATGTTGCCAAAACGTGTCACCAGATTAGATTTGTGGAAATATTATTCTCTCTACGGTGGTATGTGGAACTTATTTTGCAGGGTCGGGCACTATCCTTGTATTCAAATTCTTCCGTGGTGTATTCGGAGGAGGAACCCGCCTTGCAATGCCGAAGACAATACTGCGTGCTGGACTCATCGTCATTGAAGCCTGGTTCAAGGGCTACTGAGGGAGTCCTGGATTAGGGGGTCTCCAGATAGCTAGACTATATCCTTTGGCAGACTGTTGGACTATGAAGATACAAGATTGAAGACTTCGTCTCGTGTCCGGATAGGACTCTTCTTGGCGTGGAAGGCAAGCTAGGCAATACGGATATGTATATCTCCTCCTTTGTAACCGACCTTGTGTAACCCTAGCCCCCTCCGGTGTCTATATAAACTGGAGGGTTTTTGTCCATAGGACAACATACAATCATACCATAGGCTAGCTTCTATGGTTTAGCCTCTCCGATCTCGTGGTAGATCAACTCTTGTAATACTCATATCATCAAGAATAAATCAAGCAGGAGGTAGGGTTTTACCTCCATCAAGAGGGCCTGAACCTGGGTAAAACATTGTGTCCCCTACCTCCTATTACCATCTGCCTTAGACGCACAGTTCGGGACCCCCTACCCGAGATCCGCTGGTTTTGACACCGACAACCCCCCTATCGCCCACACTCACTTGGCGGCGGTTCCAAGTGTCATCGTGAAAAGGGGTTGAAAACCATTTGTTTAGGACCGACCCGCACCAGTGAAACACTAGCACCCAAGTCACATAAAGTAAACACTCATAATTTTTAATATTGACTTTGATAGTAGGTTCCCACTCATCATGTAATTTTCTAGGAATTGAAACTTCTAATTCCAACTTTTCTTCTAAAGCTTTCATCATAGCATCAACAATATGTTTAGTAAAAGTTTTATTTTGTTCATAAGCATGGGGTGAATTTATCATGGATTGCAACAAAGAAATACAATCAATCAGAGAGCAACTATCATAATCAAAATCTTTGTAATCCAAAAGAGTGGGCACATCACTAGTTTTTTCAACAAGATTTTCACCCTCCGAATTATCGGGACACCTTCTAGCTAAAGTTGAATCTTCTCCAGTCCATTTTTCATCAATCTTAATTTTAGTAAACAAGGAATCAATAGAAGAAACACTAATCATTTTAAGATCTTCATCACTTTTATGAAAGCAATCACTAGAAAACGATTTTCCGAAAAATTCTCTTGTAGCTCTAAGCATAGCGGTTCTTTTCTTACTTTCATCCACAGAAACATAAAGAGCTTTAATTGATTCCTCAACCTTAGGCACAAAATATTTCATATTGAGATTTTCTACATCATGAGAAATTCTATCAACACTTCTAGACAAATCATCAACCTTATTCAACTTTTCTTCCATTATAGCATTGAAATTTTTTTGAGTGTTGATAAATTATTTAATATTATTCTCAAGATCAGAGGTGTTCCTATTATTATTACACTGGCACATGTCGGTCCTAAACAAACGGTTTTTAACCCCTTTCCGCGACGGCATTTGGAACCGTCACCAAGTGAGTGTGGGCGATATGGGGTCCTTCCCACACGACCCAGAAACCGTCAGGGATAGGTCCCCTACAGTACTCCTACTCGTTTCTGCTCGCATTGCCATCGCAGACGGTATTCTGTGTTGCTACATTTATGATGCACGGCCCATCACAAACGGTTCACTGATATGTCCATTTTGCATCACGCTTTCATATTGATTAATGGCGTCTCCTGAGATCCCCTGTTATGCTAGCTAGTGAATTCATCATTACCATTGGCTCTCCCGCGACATGGATTAATGGCACATGTTTCATCGGTACACTGTCAACCTTGGTCGAAGGCAGCTGGCTGCTAGAACCAACATTGCCCGGCTTATTCGATTTTCTCATCGTCTGTCTCTTCCTTTGCTTCTTCTTGGTGGGATGAGGTGCTGGTGTGTCTGTCAGACCCTCCCTGAGCACCACCCCTAGTGTTATTGGGGTCAGCATTGGACGACTCTGGCTAATTAGTTGAGCTTGGGTGGAACCGGCATCTGGAGGCGTGTCCTGCGAGGATTTCATGAACAAAGACATCTTGCACTCTTGAGGATGTTCTGGCTCTGCTACATGCATCTCAATTCATATGGTTGACTCATTCTAACTTCGTTATCATAGCCGGTATTGAAATACTGGAGAGAGTCATCGGCCTCCTGCATGTCATGATCCATATCCATGGGGCAGATGGCATCATCTTCCGGAACGATTGGCCCTCCTTCCTCGTGTTTCTCGATCTCAGCAATCAGCATAGACGATGGTTGTACTTGTGTACGTGGGTTGCGGTCATACCTTCCTGAGGTCCTGTTGGTGTGCTCTCGGCCACCTCGACACGAACAAGATTTTTCAGCCACAGAATCGGCCAATTTTTGCATTGGCCAAGCTACGTAGGGGTCTCGTCATCCTCTCCATCGGTTTGTATCGGATGAGGGAAACCCTCGTAGCCTGCTTTCACACTCGCCACGGACACCCTTAAGGCGTTATCAGGCATCTGTCGGCGGTTGAACAATCTATCCTTGGGCTTCACTGTAGTACCCTTGCCCACATCCACCAACCCGCCCTTCATGTGGTAAAGGAGGGTGCACAGAGTGGAGTCGGCCTACAAAGACATATACGAGCGGCGTCAGAGATCTAAAAAGAACGACAACTAAAGATTAATTAATTAGTTGAGTTGATGAAGGTGCGACGCGTATTTACCGTGAGGGCTGCGAGATCAGCCAATGTCAACGGCCCGACATTCAAGCCATTGCTGGAGGTGGTGCTGGAGGTGGTGCGGGTGTAGGAGTAGGTGCTGGAGGTGGTGTGGGTGTGGTTGCCATACAAGGTACGGGTATGGGTGCGGTGTTCATTGAGTTGCTGCCGGTGAAGCTGGGCATGGGAAAATCACTTGGTAGCGCGTTTGGAATTTTGTTGCACCCATGTGACCATAGTTGAAATCAAGCTTGTAAAGGAAGCCACCATATCAACTCTACAGGCAGCGATTATCTCAGCTTTGGTCTTAGCTTTTGCTTTCTCCAGCGCCCGCACCACCTACTTGTCGATAGTAACTTGACTGAACTTCGTTCTCTGTCTTTTGGCCTTGGGGTCCTTGTTATAATAGTACGTCCACGTGGCGCCATCCCCGGCACCGTGCACACGTCCATATTGCGGCCGCTGGCCGGGCGAGTGTCCCATCATTATGTTCATGGCCCGATTGAAAGGAGTGTCCCACTTGTACTTTGCCGATGACCAAGTCGACTGAGTCGACGAGTCGCTTTCGGCCGCAAGCTTGTGTTGCTCTCTCTGCAAAATGGACCGTGAATCATTTACGAATGCGACTAGAATGTAGTATACTTCATTGATCAGAAGCTAATATGTAAGGTGGTAAAAGGATAACTACCAGTAATCTCATGAATTTCCTAGTGGGCCCATCGGTGAAAACAATCTTTTTTGGGGGGTCCCACGAAAATCGGGCTATGATGAAGTCGTGCTCCTGCTGGTCGGTAAACTCAGCCAATGGGTCTGGGATCCCCTGACGTTCACATTATGCGTCCTCCTTAGCCCACACGGGCCTCTTTCCCGTGTAACCACGACTTCTAATGCGGTGGTTCCCCATGTTCTTTGCATGCAACTACTTGCCTCTGTCCGACCTGGCCTTGGCAGCTTCTTCATTGCAAGTCTCCTTGAACTTTTCAAAGTCCTCTATCATAATTTTCGGATTGTCTGCAACAATCTTGGCGTAGGTTTCTGTAGGGTAACGCAGCAGAAAACAAAAAATTTCTGACCTACGCACCAGCCCAGGACCACTATGGAGACTGCATACATGGTTTGATCTTTTTCGTTACAGACTCGTAGCGTAGCAGGAAGTAGAGTCGATGATGATCGGCGGTGCAGATCCCCGCCGCTAGGATTTACAACATCCCAACCATTAGGATGTATACCCTCTTCTGCTCCTCAGACAACCCTCCGGGAGGCGGTCGAATAACCCCTCGGACGGTGCCGCGGACAGCCCTTCGGGAGGACCTTCAAAACTCGAACGATCACTCGGACAGCCCTTCGGGAGGACCTTTGAAACTCGGACGGTCACACGAAAAACTCTCCTGGAGGCACTCACGAACTAAGACAGAAACTACGATCTCTCTACATACTTGCACACACAGTATCACAACCCTAGTTTAGCCTTTGCTTGTCCTTGCATAATCATCATGTCTAAATTCTGAAATTTTAATTGAGGGAATTTTCAAAGCCTCAGAAACCTTTAAAAAAGAATCAACATTTAATTCTCATCAAATGATTCCAAAGAAATGTTCCTGTTACTCTATGAAAATATTGGTACGAGGTACAATTCAAAACAATATTTTTGGAATCACAAAAATATTTATTTTGGGCCTTTGACTTAAATCAATGACATATTTGAGTTGAGTTTATTTCTATTATATAAGAAATAAAGTTCAAATATTTTTGTAAGTTGCTTGTGACCTTGGACTAGTTTCTGAGCTCACATAAAAATTTACAGAAAGTTCAAAAAATGTTTTGATGTTTTAAATCAAATCAAAACCAATTACAGAAAAATAGAAAACAAAAACTAAATTAGGAAGAGAGAGAGAGAGAGAGAGTAACCTCACCTAGCGGACCACCTGCTCTGGCCTAGCAAGCTGGCCCAGCCGACTGGCCACGCTAGTCATCCTCCTCCTCGAGCCACAAGGACGAGCACGAGCGCGCGCCCGAGAGCGCCACGCCACCAGGGCATCTGCGTGTGTCCCCAGGCCAGCTCGACACCGCGGCCGACCTCCTCGGTGCCATCTCGATCACTTTGACTCTCTCACTCTCCCCCTGCTCTGTCCCTCGCCTCTCCCGCCATGGCCGATTCGCCCGCGAGCTCACCGCAGTCGCCTGCATAGCTATCGCCTCCCCCTTGCCTCCTCGATGTTCCTGCGAGCTCCGCGTCGACGCCCCGACCTCCTCTATGAGCCACATGCCGCTGGACGCGCTCCACTGCCTCCACCGAGCTCCTCCTCACCGTTCGGTCACTAGAGATCCCCCTCGTCACCGCGCTCAGCTCCGGCCACCTCCGAGCTCGTCGTTCGCTCCACTGCAACCTTTGTGAGTTTCCGCGTCGATCGCCCCTCTCCTTTGGCTCTTTTGCTTTCGCTAACGCCTTTGCTGTCGCGGACGGGAGCTTGGCTCCACCGGCCATGCCGCTGCCGTGGCCACCTTCACCTAGAGCAGCAACCGAGCGTGTCATAGCGCTCAGCGCATCAGCAGGTGCCTGTGGCACCCCTCTGTGGCCCCTGCCGTGCAGCATAACACTGACTGAGGGAGTCCTGGAGTAGGGGGTGTCCGGATAGCCGGACTATACCTTCGGCCGGACTGCTGGACTATGAAGATACAAGATTGATGACTTCATCCCGTGTCTGGAAGGGACTTTCCTTGACGTGGAAGGCAAGCTTGGCGATACGGATATGTAGATCTCCTACCATTGTAACCGAGTCTGTGTAACCCTAGCCCTCTCCGATGTCTATATAAACCGGAGGGTTTTAGTCCGTAGGACAAACAACAATCATACCATAGGCTAGCTTCTAGGGTTTAGCCTCTCTGATCCCATGGTAGAATTACTCTTGTACTACCCATATCATCAATATTAATCAAGGAGGACGTAGGGTTTTACCTCCATCAAGAGGGCCCGAACCTGGGTAAAACATTGTGTCCCCTGCCTCCTGTTACCATTCACCTAGACGCAAAGTTCGGGACCCCCTACCCGAGATCTGCCGGTTTTGACACCGACCTTGGTGCTTTCATTGAGAGTTCCTCTATGCCGTCACTTTTAGGCCCGATGGCCCCTCCGATCATCAACGACAATGCGATCCAGGGTGAGACTTTTCTCCCCGGACCGATCTTCGTATTTGGCGGCTTTGCACTGTGGGCCAATTCGCTTGGCCATCTAGAGCAGATCGAAAGCTACGCCCCTAGCCGTCAGGTCAGATTTGGATGTTTAAACTACACAGCGGACCTCCACGGAGACTTGATCTTCGACGGATTCGAGCCGCAGCCGAGCATGCCGCACTGTCACGATGGGCATGATCTAGCTCTTCCGCTGAACAGTGCCCTAGAGGCCGCACCCGCATCAGCTCTGACCCTTAATTCGGAGCCAACTGCGCCAATCGAGGATGGGTGGTTGGACACCGCCTCGGGGGCTGCAATCTCTACAGTGATCGAGCCGAACACCAGCCCTATTCTCTGTGAAGCCCGTGACTATAAGGAGCCGGACTCCTCTCCAGACTTCGAGCCCTCCGCGCCCCTACCGATCGAACCCGATTGGGCACCGATCATGGAGTTCACCGCCACGGACATCTTTCAGCACTCGCCCTTCGGTGATATTCTGAATTCACTAAAGTCTCTCTCTTTATCAGGAGAGCCCTGGCCGGACTATGGTTAACAAGGTTGGGATGTGGATGATGAATAAATTCAAAGACCACCCACCACCCACTTCGTAGCCACTGTCGATAATTTAAAAGACATGCTCGACTTCGACTCCGAAGACATCGACGGTATGGACGACGATGTAGGAGATGAACATGAACCAACGCCTATAAGGCACTGGACAGCCACCTCATCTCATGATGTATACATGGTGGATACACCCAAAGGAAGCGACGACGAGGAACACAGGGATGCAACGAGGGATCGCTCAGTCGAAAAGCAATCAAAGCGGCGACATAAGCGCCGCTCCAAGCCCCACCTCGACAGAGACAGCAGCAATACAGACCCAGCCATAGAGCAGGACGAACCGGCGGACGACGAACATGCCTTCGAGCAACCGTCCGAACAGGCCAACTTGGATAAACAAACCGAACACCCCGTCCCCGGCGAAAATAACAGTCCGGATGACCTTATGCTGGATAGGCTCATGGAGCAGAAGAACCTCTACGAAGGGCTCGTCGCTACTGCACGTAGCCTGAAAAAGCAGAAGCAGAAGCTCAAAACTGCGGAAGATGCACTCGGAATCAGATGGAGCAAAGTGCGCAACACCGCAGACAAATATGGCGGCAGTCGTCGCTCAAAAAGCTATCCAAAGCGAAAGCTACTACCTGAATTTGACGAGGAGGCCTTAGAGCCCCCGCAGTCAAAAAATAGGCAAGCCACCCGGTCAGATAGACGACCGCATGGCCAGCATGGAGCGGCAAGCGGCGGCGCACACAAGCCGGCACGCGATCCACCAAAGGATCTGTTGGGGATATTATTGCTGGGCGTAAACCGACCTATGTGGGCCGGGTCAACTTCATTAGTAGTTCAAGAGTGTTAAATCCCAAGAAGGAAAATGAGGGCCTAAGGCCCATAGTCGGTGCGAGACTTGTAGCTGTAAACCGGAATTTGTATATAAACTTGTATTTTAAGTTAGAAATAAGGAGAGACCAACTCGGATACGAATATCGACCGGTGTTGGTACTCTGTGAACCGACGGGTGTCACCCGTGTATATAAGGGGACGACCAGGCGGCGGTTGAAGGACAACAGACAACAACTCGAGACATAGGCGAAGCTTGTTTGCTCCCTAGTCATCGAAACCCCATCAATTCCATCACAACTAGACGTAGGCTTTTACCTTCATCGAAGGGGCCGAACTAGTATAAACTCTCTTGCGTCCCTGTGTCCGCTTTAACCCCTTCAAGCTAACCCGTCGCGATGGCTCCACGACTAAGTCCTTTCTCTAGGACATCTACTGTGACAAAACCACGATAGTTGGCGCCCACCATGGGGCTATCACACGATGGTTTCCGGTTCTTGGAGGGCTGCTTTGAAGGACTCGAGGGTTACGCTGTAGGCCGGATGACTAAGAGTCATCGCGGCAAGTTCTACATCGACGACGCAGGCTGGGGCCCCGGGGCCGGCTCAATTGAGTACGGGTACCGGGTCCCCTTTGGTGGCATTCACGTTTTCATTGGCAAGTTCGGTGAACCGGGCCCTGAGCCGGACATCTGCACCGACCTCGTCGAGACGGCTCAGCGTGCGCGATCCGCCCGGGTTAAACTGGCCATGAAGCGTGCCTTCGTGGGAGTCATCCATGGAGGAAGTTATGAGGATGGATCGGAATCTCGCGGCGATACCGTCATTTATTCCGATGATGAGTCATCGACCCGAGAAACCGAATCTCTTTATCGGCTACAAGACAGCCAGATTGGGGGCTGTTCCGATGGCGACAGTATTCCGGACCCCTCTGATCTGCCCAACCGGGTTGGAATATTCATGACTGGCACACAAGCAGCGCTTCATTCTTCGACCGCTGCGGCAACAACCTCCGGTTCAGCAGCGGCGACGGCTGCCGGGGCAGGAGGACCTGTGCGCCCGCCGGCTCAAGTTCTATCAGAGCTATCTGATGCATTGGTTGTGCTTATGGCGGAGGCTAATCCGGCGGATCAGGGCATTCACAATGCCGAGATTGCAAAAGTGAAGGAACAGATCACCCAGGCCAAGGCAGATCTGGCAGCTGAGGACACCATGATGGCCATGGAGCGGGCCGCTTTAGACGCACAAGCCTACAGGCTCATGTTGGACCAGAGTGCGTCGTAGGAAGTCATGAGGAGGAAGTACCGATCCCATTTGCCTCCGGTTTTTGAGGCTAGAGACCTTTTCAACACTCCAGGAGTAGGAACTGGCAATCCGCTGGAGGGAAACCGGGCGGAAGCTCCCGGGACCGGTGTACCGGTTCAGCCTCCTCAGATGGACCCGCCTCGTCAAAACACCGTTATACCTCAGGCTGCTTTAACACCTCCAGGTCACTACTCCAACCCAATGGACAATCTTGTTGCCGCTGCTGCACGGCTGGAGGCCATTCCAATTGAGGGTGACTAGCCGCAGGCAGTAGAGACGCGACGGGTCAAGGAACTTCTGAGGACAGCTTTGGTCCAACAGGAAGCGTAGTCGTACAGCCGTGACCGGATCCACTCGACCCCCCGTCCAAGCCGGAGCTATAGCAGACATATGGATGAACCAGCAGTATCGAGTAATGAACGACATGGAGCACCCCATGGCAACAACCCGACGGATGGTGCTCATAACGCTCAGGGAGTGGTGGACCGGGCCCGCGCGCGCAGGGAGGCCGAGTTGGCCGCACAGCACCTGGTGTTACTTCTAGTTCTTTGGGGGGTGCCTTGCCTTATCCCCGCTTTACGCAACGTGCGCCTGCCCAAGGATTTCAAAGGCCCGCGCAAGGTACCAAATTACACGGCGGATCAACCCCCAGAGACATGGGTGGAGAGCTATGAGATGGCCATGGAGATGCTTGATGTGGATGACGCGGCGTGTGCGAAATACTTCACCATGATGCTTGTGGGAACGGCCCGTACTTGGTTAAAAAGTCTGCCGGCTAATTCTATCAGTTCATGGGCCCAATTACGAGCCCGGTTTATCAGCAACTTCAAGGATACATGTAAACAACCTATGTCGATAGTGGACTTAGCTGCCTGCGTCCAGGAGGAAGGAGAGTCAACGACTCATTGGGTGTGCCGGGTTTCACAAGTGTTGCACTCCTCAGACCGCATCAACGCTGACACCGCAGTATTAACCCTAGAAGGCAACTGCAGGTTTGGGCCCCTGAAGCTGAAGTTGGGACGGATGAAGCGTCATTGCACTGACATGGGGACCCGCATGGCCGCTTTGGTGAAATATGCTGATTCTGATAGTACCAAGGATCCCGAATCTGATGATGACAAGACAGGGAAGGGAAAGAGGAACAGCAACTCCAAAGGTCAGCAGCATCACTAGGCAGGCAATGGTGGTGGAGGCAAGCGTAAAGCGGATGGTAACATGGACTTTGTGGCTAATACCAATGCACAGGATAATGGCCAGCAACGCAAGGGTTAACCGAAAAATCTTAATGGGGCACCCAACCCTAACCCAGACCGCCTAAACTATCTGCTAAGCCAGCCCTGTCCAAGACATGGGACGAAGGAGGCGCCAGCAAACCACCTTTGGAAGGATTGCTTTATTATGCAGAAGTTCAAGATTTCTAATAATTTCCGGTATGATCACGAATCTGGCGGTGGCTCAGGATTCGGGCCGGGTTACGGTGGAGGATGTTACGGTTCAAGATTTAATGGTAATCCGGGCGGACATAATGGTCAAAATAGTCAGAACAACCAGGGTGGTTACAAGCAACAGCAGCAACAGTCAGGTTACCAGAGCAACCCAAAGCAGTTGAGTAGTGGGCAGTACCATGTCTTCCCAACTAGCTTGGACCAGCGAGATCGGAAGGTTCAGAGGCGGGCGGTTAACTCCATTGAGCCGGCCATACCACTATGCATTTTCTAGGAACTTTTTGGTAACTTGTTGCCAAAGGGGGAGAAGATGTATAGATCATAGGTTTCGAGAGAGAGAGTGTTGCTTTTCTCTCTTGCTTTATTTTGTGGTTTTTCAAACTTTTTTGCTTTTGCTTTCGAGTGCTTGAGATACTACGTCATTATTTGTGAGACATTGATGATCATGTGTTTGATCATAAGCTACACTTAATGCTTGCTTATTGCTATTATACTATCTATCTTGTGTGATCATTCACTATTCTTGGTAATGAGTGCATGTATTTCATTCTTATCATTTTGAGTGCTCCACCAAGATGTATGTGACATGGAAGAGTAACCCATGACTCTAACTCTTTGTGCATTTGCAGTCCAAAGCGACGATATATTTCATGCTTATTATCATTTGTCGAAGCTTTGATCTATATGTTGTCATCAATTACCAAAAAGGGGGAGATTGAAAGTGCAACTATCCCTAGGTGGTTTTGGTAATTCATAACAACATATAGCTCATTGAGCTAATGCTATTCCAAGATGATTATTTCAGGAAAGCTCAATGATTGGCATGGCATGGATGTGAAAGTGGAACCCTCAAAATACTAAGGACAAAGGATTGGCTCAAGCTCAAAAGCTCAAGACTCTTCATTTTATATTTTAGTGATCCAAGATCACATTGAGTCTTTAGGAAAAGCCAATACTATCAAGGAGGGATGAGGTGTTGCTTAATGAGCCTCTTGCTTCATGTGCTTAGTGATATGGTCCAAAACCCTCTACTACTTTCCCATATCCACATATGACCTAAACCCTAAGCCAAACTCGGTCCTACCGATTCTCCCTATCCGGCGCCACCGAGTTTCACTTATCATTAGCCACTGCCAAACCCTAGCAATTTGGTCCTACCGATAGGGATCTCGGTCTCACCGAGATGGGGTTGCAAACTCTCTGTTTCCCTTTCGTAACTTTTCGGTCTCACCGAAAGAGCGAATCGGTCCCACCGAGATTGCAATGTAAACTCAGTGTTTCCCCTTTGTAACTTTTCGGTCTCACCGAGTTCCACTCGGTCTCACCGAAAGAGCAAATCGGTCCCACCGAGTTTGCCTGACCAACTATCTGGTTAGCTAATTACCAAATTCGGTCTCACCGAGTTTGTGTAATCGGTCTCACCGAGATTACGTTATGCCCAAACCCTAACCATATCGGTCCTACCGAGTTGCATGTCAGTCCCACCGAAAATCTCTAACGGTCACTAGGTTTACATTTTCGGTCCGACCGAGTTTATTGATTCGGTCCCACCGAGATTGGAAAACTGTGTAACGGTTGGATTTTGTGTGGAGGCTATATATACCCCTCCACCTTCTTCTCATTTGAGGATAGAGCTATCAGAACACACACACCATTCCAACTCATATGTTCGGAGAGAGAACCACCTACTCATGTGTTGAGACCAAGACATTCCATTCCTACCATATGAATCTTGATCTCTAGCCTTCCCAAGTTGCTTTCCACTCAAATCTTCTTTCCACCAAATCCAAATCCTATGAGAGAGAGATGAGTGTTGGGGAGACTATCATTTGAAGCACAAGAGCATGGAGTTCATTACCTACACACCATTTGTTACTTCTTGGAGAGTGGTGTCTCCTAGATTGGCTAGGTGTCACTTGGGAGCCTCCGACAAGATTGTGGAGTTGAACCAAGGAGTTTGTAAGGGCAAGGAGATCGCCTACTTCGTGAAGATCTACCGCTAGTGAGGCAAGTCCTGTGTGGGCGATGGCCATGGTGGGATAGACAAGGTTGCTTCTTCGTGGACCCTTTGTGGGTGGTTGCTTCTTCGTGGAACCTTCGTGGGTGGAGCCCTGTGTGGACTCGCGCAACCGTTACCCTTGGGTGGAGCCCTGTGTGGACTCGTGCAACCTTTACCCTTCGTGGGTTGAAGTCTCCATCAACGTGGATGTAGGATAGCACCACCTATCCGAACCACGGGAAAAACATCCGTGTCTCCAATTGCATTTGAATTCTCCAAACCCTTCCCTTTACATTCTTGCAAGTTGCATGCTTTACTTTCCGCTACCTATATACTCTTTGCATGCTTGCTTGAATTGTGTGATGATTGCTTGACTTGTCCTAAATTAGCTAAAATCTGCCAAGAACTAAAATTGGGAAAAGGTTAAGTTTTTATTTGGTCAAGTAGTCTAATCACCCCCCCTCTAGACATACTTTTGATCCTACAAGTGGTATCAGAGCTTTGGTCTCCATTTGCTTTGATCTCCATAGCTTTTGGTGGTCGTAGCCTTGGTTTCACAACCTAGGAGAGTATGGCGTCTAGCGAGGGAAATTATCACCGTAGAGGTGCTTACTTTGATGGTACTAATTTTGCTAGTTGGAAGCATAAAATGAAAATGCATATTCTTGGACATAACCCCGCCATTTGGGCTATTGTGTGTGTTGGTTTGCAAGGTGACTTCTTTGATGGGAGAGAACCGAACCGTGAAGCTACCGCGGATGAGTTGAAGATGTTCCAATACAATGCTCAAGCTTGTGATATTCTCTTCAACGGATTGTGCCCCGAAGAATTCAACAAAATCAGCCGCCTTGAGAATGCGAAGGAAATTTGGGACACTTTGATTGATATGCACGAAGGTACCGACTCCGTCAAGGAATCCAAGTTGGATGTGCTTCAAAGCCAACTTGACAAGTTCAAGATGAAGGATGGTGAAGGTGTCGCTGAAATGTACTCTAGGCTTGCTCTCATCACAAATGAGATTGCCGGCTTAGGAAGTGAAGAGATGACCGATAAATTCATCATCAAGAAGATTCTAAGAGCCTTGGATGGAAAATATGATACCGTGTGCACATTGATCCAAATGATGCCCAATTACAAAGATCTCAAGCCAACGGAGGTGATTGGAAGAATTGTTGCTCATGAGATGTCACTTAAGGATAAAGAGGAACTTCACAACAAATCAAGTGGTGCCTATAAAGCCTCATGTGAAGGCCCTACATCATCAAGTGAGAAACAAGACTTCAATGAAGAATTGGGCTTAATGGTGAAGAACTTCAACAAGTTCTACAAGAGTAGAAGCAAAGATAGAAGCTCCAAGTCAAGGTCCTACAATGACAAAAGATCTTCTAGTCGAGAGCGAAACTGCTACAATTGTGGAAGACCCGGACACTATTCCAATGAGTGTACGGCTCCCTACAAGAGAAGAGAAGATTCTCCAAAAAGAAGAAGCAAAGGATCACCACCAAGAGAAAGAAGGAGTAGAGATGATCATTATGAACGAAGATACTCACGGAGAAGCAAGGATTTGGAAAGGAAGGAAAAATCATCAAGGAGCTACACAAGACGAAGACATCAAGCTCCGGTTGGTGAATGGGTATCCGGCTCCGACTCCGACAGCCACTCCGAGAGAAGTTATTACTCCGGCTCCGAAGATACTCAAGATGAAGGTGTTGCCGGTCTAGCACTTGTGTCAACCAACTCCTACGACATATTTGACTCACCAAATGAAGGAATTGGAAGATGCTTCATGGCCAAAGGTCCTAAGGTAACACACCCCGAGTATGTTGATTTCAATAGTGATGAAGATGACTTGTTAGGTGACGATTTGCTCGTTGACAACTCTAGTGATGAATACTATGATGAAATGTCAATTAAACATACTAATCAAGATAAAACAATTGACAATGATAAGGAGAAGATTGAGGCCCTAACTAAAGAACTAAACACTCTTAAGTTAGCTCATGAAACCATCTTCGAAGATCATCGAGAACTTTTAAGAGCTCATGAGAAATTACGCTTTGAAAAGCTCAATCTTGAGCAAGAGCATGAGTTCTTAAAGGCAATCAATGATGATCTCCGCAAGAAAAGTTCTTCCTACATTGCCAAGCTTTTACTCTTATCCACTTACATGCCTCAAGTCAAGTCTAGTAACAAGAACAAGAAAGATTCTTCCTCTAGTAGTAACAATGATCATGCTAAATCCAATATTGTTGCTTCTAGTAGCTCTCTTGATTCCACTAATGATTCTCTTAGCCAAGTTACACTTGAGCAAGAAAATAGCTTATTGAAGGGAATTATAGAGAAAGGAGTGTACAAAAGCCTTGCCGGGAGTAAGCAATTCGAGGAAATTGTGCGCAAGCAAGGAATGCACCGGAAGAATCAAGGTATTGGTTTTGAACGAAAGTTCAATGCCAATGGAGTTGAGTGGGAAGAAGATCAATACCCCAAGACAAAGTTTGTCCCTCAACAAGAGAAGTATACTTCTTTCAAGGGTACACAAGCTCAAGATGATCTTCCACCACAAGACTACAAGCAAAAAGGCAAGGACAAGCTTCAAGAGGAAATTGATGCATTTGAAGAAGCTCCAAAGACCTTAGTGAAGTGGATTCCCAAGACTACTTCAAGTTCCACTTCATCAAGTACGACTACAACTCCAAGGATTCCCATCAAGATGGTCTGGATCCAAAAGAAGAAGAACTAGAGAGTTCTTGAGGGTGACTCCTCCAACATACTTCACTCTTATCATTTTGGCAAGAACAAGTGCAATCAACTTCCACATCTTGCACTAGTTCAAGGAGTAACAAACCCTCTTGTTGGTAAGACAAGGGACAAGGTAACCTAAAAGTTTTCATGGACATCATCTTTTGTGTACATCACTCTATGTCTATGGATATCCTTGCTTGTTCCTTGTGGGACTAACCCATGTAGGTATTGAAAGTGCAATTCACTCAAATGGATAGCTCCAAGAGATCTACATCAACATTGAGCATCCACATCTTCAATATCTACATGAAGTCATCATCGACAAAACCCAAGGTTAGTTCATCCCTCTTAGGGGGGGATATCACATCTAGGGGGAGCTTTACTCTAAGACATGAGCTAAAGCAACTCTAAAGATGTGAACAAAACAATGCTTTATGTAAAAGTGGTAACCCCACTTGAGCTTAAACAATGAGTATGACCTATGATCAAGTGTTCTCACTTGACTCCTAAGTCAATATACTCATATATAGATGACCTAGTCATCGCAAATTGCTTGATAGATGCTAGAATTGGTTGTGCATGCCTTGCCACATATTTCATCTGCCATCTTATTGTGTGAGCATGCTGGTTGCATAATTTACTCATTCGAGGACATCCACTTGTTGTTTTGATTGTTCGGTTTTATCTTCTTTTGCCAAGTGGATGGACAAGAATTCCTAAGAACCTCCTCTAGCTATCTATGCTTTTCTCGTCTCAAACTCTATTCATGCTGCATCACAAAATTTGATCAAGTCAGATTCGAACCACTCTGTGTGAGGACCGCTCGGAGTCCCCGATTCGTCATAGACTTAAACTTCCAAAACCTCTTTATGATTCTCGGTCTGACCGATACTCCACTTTCGGTCCTACCGAGATCATTAAGTTGATCTAGGTTTTCGATCTCGGTGCAACCGATTTGAACCTTTCGGTCACACGGAGTTTCAGTAATTGCTTGCAGTTATGAATCTCGGTGCCACCGAGTTGTTCCACTCGGTCACACCGACAGGGTCGGGCTATATATAGTCACGGGCAAAATTTTGGAAATTTCTCCGAACCCCTTCACCCGCGCAATAGCCTGCTCTGCCCTCGTGGTCTCTGGATCGTCTTCTCGCCGCCAGCAGCCTCCAGTCGCTGGTCTCCGTCGCCGTCAACGGGAATTCTGCCCCACCATTGCCGCCGTAGCAAGTCCCCGCCGAATTAGGGTATGGACTTGATCTTTGTGCTATTCCTCAATCTGATTCCTAGCACATTGTGATCATATTGATTCTAGCCATGATTGAAACACTCCTATCCAGTCAAAACGCTCATAGATTAGGTTTGATTCGAAAATTCTAGGTTTAGGTTTCCGCCGAAACTATCTCGGACCCACCGAGTTGAAAAACTCGGTCCCACCGATTTGGCTTATGCCATTGCACAAGTGAGACTCGGTCTGACCGAGAATTACTCATCGGTGTGACCGATTTTTGACTCAGTGAAACCCTAGCAGTCTCGGTGCCACCGAACTGTGACTCTGTCCTACCGAGTTCACTAGTTTAGGTTCCAAAACTGCTTCGGTATCACCGAGTTTGAAAATCGGTAGATCTGAGATGATTTCAGTGGGAAACTAAAACTATGTTTTTGGATCATTCTTTTGCAAAAATCTCTGCATTTTGTGATGCTCATCTTTTCTATCTCTTCTATAATCTATTCACAGGGTCAGCAGTCAGTTTGCAGCATGTCTGATGAAAGTGATAGCCAAAATATGTCAGAGGAGCAAGTGGTGATGAGTGAGGGCACTAGTCCCTCCAGTTCATCTGATGAAGGCAGCAGGAGCACTCCTAGCAATTTTCCAAAGGCTGCCACGAGACAAAGGAAGAAGAGGACTTCAGATTCCGAAGATCAGGACTATGTGGCAGAGGAAGAGGCCACTTCCAAGAGAGTTGAGCCAGCTCAAGGCACTAAGCCAGTTCTGAAAATCAAAAGGCCAGCAGGCAGGCAGCCAATGTCAAAGGCCAGAATGTCAATTGAGAAGCCCATAGAGCCAGTTGCAGCTGAGGGCAAGAAAAGGAAGGAAAGGGTGAAGAAGACTGTGGCTAGAGTGCGTGGCAAAGCTTCCATCATGGAAGAGGAAGAAGAAGAAGAGGCAGCTGCACCAGCGCCCAAGGCACCCAAGCTAATGGGAGATGCCATAAAATCAGGGGGAGCTGCTTCCAAGGCCAAGCCAGCTCCAAAGCCAAAGCCTAAGAGAAATACAAGGAGCATTCCTGCAGCTGAGAAGAACAAGGCCCCAGTGCCTGAGACTGTTGCTGAAGAAGAGGAAGAGAATATCCTGAGAAAGCTAAAGCCCAAGATCCCAGACCACAACGATGCTCATCCTGTGGCTGAGGACATGAAGCTCAGGAGAGATTCAGGGCTGAGGAAATGGAGAGAAGTAGACTCATATGCTTCAAGGAGAAGGACCGCCGTGGACTACAGGTTTCACACCAAGGAGCAGCAGGATTTTTATGAGACAGTGCTGCTAGATAAGAAGCCCATTGTCTGCGATATGCGTTGGGTTGATTGGCAATACATTAAGGAAAATGAAGAGCACTATCCTGGAGTACAAGACAGCTTCATAGCTTGTGGAGTAGCTGACTTTGTTGGGAAGAAGCTCACAAAGTGGAACGAGGAGCTTATCATGCAGTTCTACTCCACAACTCACTTTTATCCAGATGGGAGGATCACTTGGATGTCTGAGGGTACAAGGTACCAATCCACAGTTGCTGAGTGGGCACAGATCATTAATGCCCCAGAGGAGCAAGATGATGACTTGGATATCTATGCCAAGAAGAAGATGGACCATAACTCCATGTCCAATATGTACAAGGAAATTCCCAATGAAGCTCTTGACACCTTCAAATTTGGGTCGGTGCATTACCTTCTGTCAGGACTGCCTACGATCAATTGGATACTAAGGCACACCTTATTGCCCAAGTCTGGAAATCACAAGATGATCAGAGGCCATGCTATCAACTTGCTGCATGTGTTTGATGTGCCTCAGAAGTTCAAGGTGATGAGCCTCATTGTGGAAACTATCAAGAGGACTGCAGCAGATCAGAAGAGGAGCTGCGGATATGCCCCTCAAATTCAGGAGCTCATCAACTCCAAGATGGGCACGGGCATATATCTATTGGACAAGGAACACCTGCCCGTCCGTCCAGATTTCGGGGACAATCAAGTTGTCATGACTGAGAATGAGCCATCATCTGCCCAAGCATACGCAAAGAAGGAGAAGGCGAGGAAGGAGAAAGCTGCCAAGATGCCAACTCAAGAGGAGGCATCTGAGTATTTCTTGAAGACTAAACAAGAGCAACTTGGTTACTTGACTGCATCCATGCTGAGGATTGAGCAAAGTCTGGCCACCCTCACTCAGAACCAGCAGAGCCTAGAGAGAATCATGGAACAGAAGTTCTATGACTTGGATGTCAAAGTAACGGAAGTTCAGTCTGCAGTGGAGCAGCTCCAGGAGGACATGCAGGAGAGGAGAGGCAAGACTACCACTCATGCCTTTGCCAGAGTGCCACGAGGCCCGAGGTCATCTGCCGTGCCAGTTGCTGACACCAGAGCCACCACTTCAGCACCAGCTACAGCCTCAGCTCCAGCATCTACTTCAGCTCCAACTCCAGCGACTACTTCAGCATCTACCGAAGCCTTCGTCCTTGGAGTGATCCGGACTCCACCACCACCAGAAGATCAAGCCTGAGCGTCGATTTAGCACTATGAATTTTCTAGGAACTTTTTGGTAACTTGTTGCCAAAGGGGGAGAAGATGTATAGATCATAGGCTTCGAGAGAGAGAGTGTTGCTTTTCTCTCTTGCTTTATTTGGTGGTTTTTCAAACTTGTTTGCTTTTGCTTTCAAGTGCTTGAGATACTACGTCATTATTTGTGAGACATTGATGATCATGTGTTTGATCATAAGCTACACTTAATGCTTGCTTATTGCTATTATACTATCTATCTTGTGTGATCATTCACTATTCTTGGTGATGAGTGCATGTATTTCATTCTTATCATTTTGAGCGCTCCACCAAGATGTATGTGACATGGAAGAGTAACCCATGACTCTAACTCTTTATGCATTTGTAGTCCAAAGCAAATTTTAAATATGCACAAATTTAGGGGGAGCTCTTACTTATCACATACTTCCCAAAGCGACGATATATTTCATGCTTATTATCATTTGTCGAAGCTTTGATCTATATGTTGTCATCAATTACCAAAAAGGGGGAGATTGAAAGTGCAACTATCCCTAGGTGGTTTTGGTAATTCATAACAACATATAGCTCATTGAGCTAATGCTATTCCAAGATGATTATTTCAGGAAAGCTCAATGATTGGCATGGCATGGATTTGAAAGTGGAACCCACAAAATACTAAGTACAAAGGATTGGCCCAAGCTCAAAAGCTCAAGACTCTTCATTTTATATTTTAGTGATCCAAGATCACATTGAGTCTTTAGGAAAAGCCAATACTATCAAGGAGGGATGAGGTGTTGCTTAATGAGCCTCTTGCTTCATGTGCTTAGTGATATGCTCCAAAACCCTCAACTACTTTCCCATATCCACATATGACTAAACCCTAAGCCAAACTCGGTCCTACCGATTCTTCCTATCCGGCGCCACCGAGTTTCACTTATCATTAGCCACTTCCAAACCCTAGCAATTCGGTCCTACCGATAGGGATCTCGGTCTCACTGAGATGGGGTTGCAAACTCTCTGTTTCCCTTTCGTAACTTTTCGGTCTCACCGAATGAGCGAATCGGTCCCACCGAGATTGCAATGTAAACTCAGTGTTTCCCCTTTGTAACTTTTCGGTCTCACCGAGTTCCACTTGGTCTCACCGAAAGAGCAAATCGGTCCCACCGAGTTTGCCTGACCAACTCTCTAGTTAGCTAATTACCAAATTCGGTCTCACCGAGTTTGTGTAATCGGTCTCACCGAGATTACGTTATGCCCAAACCCTAACCATATCGGTCCTACCGAGTTGCATGTCAGTCCCACCGAAAATCTCTAACGGTCACTAGGTTTACATTTTCGGTCCGACCGAGTTTATTGATTCGGTCCCACCGAGATTGGAAAACTGTGTAACGGTTGGATTTTGTGTGGAGGCTATATATACCCCTCCACCTTCTTCTCATTTGAGGAGAGAGCTATCAGAACACACACGCCATTCCAACTCATATGTTCTGAGAGTGAACCACCTACTCATGTGTTGAGACCAAGACATTCCATTCCTACCATATGAATCTTCATCTCTAGCCTTCCCAAGTTGCTTTCCACTCAAATCTTCTTTCCACCAAATCCAAATCCTATGAGAGAGAGTTGAGTGTTGGGGAGACTATCATTTGAAGCACAAGAGGAAGGAGTTCATTACCTACACACCATTTGTTACTTCTTGGAGAGTGGTGTCTCCTAGATTGGCTAGGTGTCACTTGGGAGCCTCCGACAAGATTGTGGAGTTGAACCAAGGAGTTTGTAAGGGCAAGGAGATCGCCTACTTCGTGAAGATCTACCGCTAGTGAGGCAAGTCCTATGTGGGCGATGGCCATGGTGGGATAGACAAGGTTGCTTCTTCGTGGACCCTTTGTGGGTGGTTGCTTCTTCGTGGACCCTTCGTGGGTGGAGCCCTATGTGGACTCGCGCAACCGTTACCCTTGGGTGGAGCCCTGTGTGGACTCGCGCAACCGTTACCCTTCGTGGGTTGAAGTCTCCATCAACGTGGATGTAGGATAGCACCACCTATCCGAACCACGGGAAGAACATCCGTGTCTCCAATTGCGTTTGAATTCTCCAAACCCTTCCCTTTACATTCTTGCAAGTTGCATGCTTTACTTTCCGCTGCCTATATACTCTTTGCATGCTTGCTTGAATTGTGTGATGATTGCTTGACTTGTCCTAAATTAGCTAAAATCTGCCAAGAACTAAAATTGGGAAAAGGTTAAGTTTTTATTTGGTCAAGTAGTCTAATCACCCCCCTCCCCTCTAGACATACTTTCGATCCTACATGGGATAGCCCTGAGCCGCTTCAATGGGATCAAAATCCGGCACCCAGGCTTTTGCCCGGATTAAGGCATTGATCGCACCGGTTCGAGCAGCAGATTTCTTTAGCTCTTCAACCCGGGCAGGAGGCACCGACAGTTTCATCAGAGTGTCTTGAGTGAAAGTGGGCGCCGGTTTGTTATGGGATGCGGTACAGATGATCCGCTGGGCACCAGTATACAATTGTTCAACCAATGTATAGGCGGCTTTCAATTTCTTCCACACATCTGACCCCAAGTGACCAATGCGTGTCCCTGAAATATCATAAAGGGTTAATAAACCGGCAGCTCTGTAATAAGGCAGAGTCAATTCAGAAGTCAAAATGGCTTACCAAAGATAGCAGTGGTCATGGTATGCACGTGCCGCTTTATGCTAGTCAGTTCATCCGCCACCGGTTTTAGTGCAGCCTCGGCATCCTCTGCTCGTTTGATTAAAGCGGACTTTTCAGTGGCCCAATCCGCCCGCTTCTTCTTGAAGCTCTCCTTAAGCTGTTCCATGGCGCTTAAAGGACTGGCTAATTCCTCCTTTGCTTTGGAGGTTTCAGCTTGTTGGTTTTTTAGGTTTTCTTGGAGATCGGCGACTTGGTTTTCTTTCGCCTTCAGCTCAGCCTGCATGCAGACAATTATATGCTTCAACAAAACGGTACAAGGATTGAAGTACCAACCACATAACAAGTTATGCACTTGGCACTTGGGGGCTAATGCATATTCGATCTTCATCGTTCAATTGCTTACAAAGTCCCAAGATCAATACAAGTATTCAACTTGGCACTTGGGGGCTAATGGCTATTTGCTCGTATATATTCTGATGCGGCAATCTCAATTACTTAAAGTACCAGTTTAACTACGCTAAGTTGAACCGGCCCTTGGGGGCTACATCAGCGAATTTCAAAGCATCAAGATTTACATTAGTAAGTCCCGGTTTGAAAGAAGATTACAAACCGGCCCTTGGGGGCTAGGAGGGTCAGCAAGAATTGAAGCATACAAGCAGGAAAGAGCATCTGGAAGTTACCTCATATTTATCTTTCATCATATTAACCAGACCAGCTTCATAGTCATGACTGGTATACAGCCGGTTCAGGTAGCCAGAATGGATATCTTGGGCGTTCAGAGCAGCGTAAGTCGCCAGATCAGCATTCCCCTTGCCTTTGCCAAAGGAAGCAAATTCTTCCTTGGCAGAATGTTTGGACAAAGTGATAGGATTGCTTGGCTCAGTATGTCCAGTGCCAGTAATGACAACCTCATCATCCATGGTACCGCCGGTTTGCACTGGGGCTGTTGGCTTGTCAGTAGGCTTTGTTGGACCGGTCGATTTCTCAATCTGGATGGAGCTTGTGGGCTGATTGACAGGATTTGAGGTATCGATAGGTATTTCTTCAGCAATAAGATCGTCGTCTTGCTGCGGTGGATCATTGGGTATATCCTCAGCAATAGTCGCTTCAAGATATGGCGTCTTGCCCGGTTCAAGGAAGGCATCTTCTTCGGCCGCTTTGTCCAGGCGAGCCTTCTTGCTTGGCCTAGGTTTGGCCCTGAAAGGAATAACAAAATCAAATACATCATATGTTCCAAGGCGATGTGCTGCAAATATTATGATAAGTATAGCTTACCCAAGCACCATTTTAAGCGGTGGCAGCGGAGTAGCCGCTGACTCGCCAGAAGTTGAGTTGGAAGTAACCTGGTAATCGGAGTTAGACGGATTAAGAGTTTGACAAAAGAAGCCCGCTTTAGGACAAGCACTGACAAGCAAATTAGAGACCTCTGAACGGCGTTTCCAAACCGGATTGTTCGGTAAACCGGCGGACGTAACTACCTGGCCGCTGTGCCGGGTTGTGCGACGAGCTTCATGTTGTTGGGTCTTCATAAGAAATTTAGGATCCAAATAAGCAAGAGGATGAGAAAATTTAACTTTCCGGTTTGCCTGACGGATTTTTTGTGAAGGCAAAGGTTCTGAATCGGAAGAGAGAATAATTACCTCTGCAGCATCCGCGTGGCTGGCTTTGGCATCATCCTGACAAATATCATCATCAATAAGACGCATGAAAATAAGCTCTACCTCAAGGTCCGGATTATCCACATCATCATCAGGGGCCGGATTAGAGGATGAAGTGGTTCTTTTCCTGTGGGTAGTCTTCTTCACAGCCTTAGTTTTTTGCCGAGTTGCTCTTTCCGGTTTGTCTGGTTTCTCCTGCAGCAGTTTCTTGCTCCAAAACGGATCATTGCCGTGATTACACAGACACTGATATTAAACAATGACCAGATATATCAATAACAGATTCAGCAAAAAGAAAAATCAAAATCTTATAGCTGGCGGTTTGTTGGTGGCACAGAAGGGAAGCAGGCCGTTTCTAGCACAGATGTGTTCCAGTTCATTCAACATCTTATTCACAACCTCTGTGATTTCTTCATCGGTAAGCTGGATTTTGGAATGTCGCAGCGGTTCATCAACACTGCCAGTATACTCGCACATCAAATCGGAGCGCTGACTAAGGGGCAGTATGCTCCATGATATCCAACAGCGAGCGAGATCAACCCCTGTTAAACCGTTGTCCATAAAGGCTCTAAGCTTTGACAGTTGAGGAGCATATTTGCTTCTCTCCTGGGCAGTCAATCTTTGAGGAAAAGGGTGTGTATTCCTGAGCCGCTCCGGACGAAAGCCAGGCAAGGGATTTTCACCAGCAGGGGAGGTGTCTTTGCAATAGAACCATGTCTGATTCCACTCTTTGGGGTGGCTGTGCAGTTTGGCGTGAGGGTATGTGACCTCTTTCCTTTTCTGGATCGCCACGCCACCCAACTCCGTATTAGAGCCGTCAGTAAACTCAGTATGGTGGTTTAGATGGAAAAGGTCTCTGAACAATTCCACTGTGGGATCCTCTTGAAAAAACGCCTCACAGAGCACTTGCAAGTGACACATATTTGTAACAGAGTTGGGGCCAGTGTCTTGTGGATGGAGTTGGAAATCGGCTAAAACATCCCGGTAAAATTTAGAACCGGGCGGTTTAAAGCCCCGGGCTATGTGATCTACGAAAACAATGACCTCTCCTTCTTGAGGTGTGGGAGGGCATTCTTTGCCAGGAGCCCTCCAATGGATGGTATCTTTGCTGCCTAAAGCACCGATCAGGACTAATTCGTCTAGCTGAGACTTTATGAACCCAATTGCACTCATATACTTGCTTGGCCATGATAAAATCTACAAGGTAGAAGATCCTGGTTCAAAAATGCATTGATCAGGGTACATTGATATGTGCAATGTTAAACCGGAGACAGATCTATCTGAACCGGAGTTTTATGAAGCAACAACATCTGGCGGTTCAACAAGGGGACTAATGGTATATACCGGTTTGGCAAGTGTTTCCTACAAGGTTAAACCGCCTGATCTAAACATTGAAACAGCTGAGATTGCAGATGGATAAGTATGCAGAAACAGGTTTCACAAGTTTTCTCTATAGCGTTTGATCTGAAGCAAGTTCAGAAAAGAGATAAATATTTAGAGGTTCAAAAGGAGCAGTACCGAATCAATGAGCAAAATGTTCATATAGATCTATGGTTTTGAGATGCGTAAGTGAAGGCGAAGGTTAAACAACTACCATTGCACAGAATAAAGATTTGCAGTTTCATCTAAAGATCTATCGTATGAGCAAGCGGCAGACGATGAACACTGAAGAACTGTGAAACCCTAAAATAGATCTACGGGGGAAAGGATAGAAGATTTACCGGAGCTGAGGAAGACGTGGAAGGTTGCCGCGATGCTCTGGTGCGCCCAGGTTGATGCAGCAGCCAAGGTTGAGGCAGAGGTCGACGGTGGCGGCAGAGCTCTGAAGCCGGGGGATGCGAGGAAGACGAAGCAGAAGGGGAAGAAGGGAAAGAGAAAGGAAATGACCCTTCGGTCCTATTTATATGGCAAAGTACATGTGTCAGGCGCGACAATCAAGGGGCCACGAAACGGAGCTGTCGCCTCGATTTCCGCATATCTATTAAACAAAGAAGCATAATGGATATCTTCATTATGACAGGTGACATCACTCTGGTTTACAGCAATCAGAGAAGATGATATCATGGCGGTTCACCAATTTATGAGAAGATGTTGAAGATGAAGCTTTTGTTAAAGGATTGACATGAACCTGTTCAAATCAATCTAGGGCCTAATGTTGGGGATATTACTGCTGGGCGTAAACCGGCCTATCTAGGCTGGGTCAACTTCATCAGTACTTCAAGAGTGTTAAAGCCCAAGAAGGCAAATGAGGGCCTAAGGCCCATAGTCAGTGCGAGACTTGTAGCTGTAAACCGGAATTTGTATATAAACTTGTATTTTAAGTTAGGAATAAGGAGAGACCAACCCGGATACGATATTCATCGGTGTTGGGACTCTGTGAACCGACGAGTGTCACCCGTGTATATAAGGGGACGACCTGGCGGCGGTTCAAGGACAACAGACAACAACTCGAGACATAGGCGAAGCTTGTTTGCTCCCTAGTCATCGAAACGCCATCAATTCCATCACAACTAGACGTAGGATTTTACCTTCATCGAAGGGGCCGAACTAGTATAAACTCTCTTGCGTCCTTGTGTCTGCTTTAACCCCTTCAAGCTAACCCGTCGCGATGGCTCCACGACTAAGTCCTTTCTCTAGGACATCTGCCATGACAAAACCACGACAGGATCCGCATCAAAAAGATGGCCCAGCTAGATCTATCTACGGGCCAAGAAAGCAAGCTCTAGTAAGCAATGCAACACAACAAAAATCCGTACATCATGGCACACCCAAATACAGGGGTGCCGCACACCCCCTATGTTTCACCGATGAGGTGCTGGACCATGAATTTCCAGCGGGATTCAAGCACGTAAACATAGAGGCGTACGACGGAACAACAGATTCTGGGGTCTAGATCGAGGATTATATCCTCCACATACACATGGCCAGAGGAGATGACCTCCACGCCATAAAAATACTTACCCCTCAATCTTAAAGGGCCAGCTCGGCATTAGCTCAAAAGCCTTCCCGAAAACACCATTGGAAGTTGGGAAGAGCTTGAGGACGCTTTCCGGGCAAATTTTCAAGGGACCTATGTCCGCCCTTTGGATGCAGACGATCTCAATCACATAACTCAACAGCCCGGAGAGTCAGCCCGGAAATTCTAAAATAGATTTCTTACTAAAAAGAATCAGATAGTCGACTGTTCGGACGCCGAAGCCCTAGCAGCTTTTACGCATAGCGTTCGAGACGAATGGCTCGCCAGACACCTCGGCCAAGAAAAGCCAAGAGCAATGTCCGCATTAACAAGCCTCATGACCTGCTTTTGCGCAGGAGAGGACAGCTAGTTCGCAAGATGTAGCACCAGCGACCCAAGTACATCCGAAGTTAGGGATGGAAACGGAAAACCCCGACGCAACAAGGACCAGCGCCGGAATAAGAGAAACAGCCCAAAGAGCACGACGGTCAACGCCGGATTCAAAAGCTCGCGGCACAATCAGAGAAGGCCGCCCCTCAAGGATAACAAGGACGAGCTATCCAACTTAAACAAAATCTTGGACAAGATATGTCAAATACACAGTACTCCCGGGAAGCCTGCGAACCATACCCACAGAGATTGTTGGGTTTTCAAGCAATCCGGCAAACTCAACGCCGAACACAAGGGGCTCGACACACCAAGTGAGGACGACGACGAACCCCACAAGTAGAGCACCAGGAAACAAAAGGATTTCCCACAAGAAGTCAAAACAGTAAACTTACTTCACGTGACGAACAGAATGGCGCCAACAGAGATACGCGCCATATGGCCTATCCGAAAGGAGTCTCGCCCATGGTTGTTAAAACTGATCACCTTCGACCATCAGGATTACTCTAGAAGTATCCGGAACGCAGGCTGGACCGCCTTGGTATTAGATCCAATAATCGGCGGACTCCACTTTACAAATGTCCTGATGGACGGCGGCAGTGGTCTAAACCTGTTATACCAGGACACAATCCGCAACATGGGGATAGAACCAACAAAAATTCGCCATAGCAAAACCTCCTTTCAAGGGGTAACGCCAGGCCCGGATGCCCGTTGCATGGGTTCTCTCCAGCTAGAAGTTATGTTCGGCTCCCCCGATAACTTCCGTCGCGAACAGCTAACTTTCCACATCGCCCCATTCTCAAGTAGCTATCAAGCACTGCTAGGACGCGAAGCTTTCGCCCTCCTTAACGCAATACCACATTATGCATCTCTCATGCTTAAGATGCCCGGTCCACAAGGCATCATCTCATTAAAGGGAAAACATTGAGTGTTCCCCCCGCGCGGAAGATAGTGTGGCTACCTTGACAGCCCCACAATAAAGCGGCTTCACTAGCCAAAGCACCTAAACAGGTCGTCAAGACCACGGACACGGCTAGACAAGTCCGGCATAAACATACAATTGATAAAGGCTTCATAGCCATATACCCCTGTACTAGGGGCTCCGCGCATATACAACAAGAGACAATAAAGCTCAATTTTACCCATTTCGATTTATACTTCGTTTATTTAGTATAACTCATGTTTGGCACGATCTTTCCTAAACTAAGTTCCTCTCTTTTATAGATGAACACCGTGCTACGCCCGTCCAGGATACGGCACAACGGAGACACAGGCGTAGACGTGCAGCAGGGACCCGTTCCAAGGATTCTTTTCAGATTAAGACCCTGCGTAAACCTTTTTTACTGTCTCTTGTTGATACACATCCCCTGGTTTCTTGGTATAACCAAGGAGGAGGCTGGCGTTTTGGTAAGTGGCCACGTCAGAGTTTTGCGTATACCTGGACACTAGGGGCTTATTACTAAGGGCGTTATCCCGCCCGCCCTCATAAAGACCGAATACCTTAGGGAGTGTTCGGCGTCGCGAGTTTGGCCTTATATGCATCAGCTCCGAATCATGTCTTTGGTCAAATGTTGGGTTTTCCCGGCTCCTGGGTTTTGCTACCTTACGTTCTGCTCTATCGGCTAAGGCGGCACTAGGAGAACTACTGCGATTGTGCCCCGGTTCGGCCAGGCGAGCACCTCAGTAGACAAAGCCAAAAACTAATTGTCATGATATAGCGTGAGACTGGTCAACCACTCAATGAATTACTGGAATCTTTAGGATTCCTCCGCATTAACGAAGGGCCGCTTCCCGGCCAGGCACATACGCGCCCCGAGTTCGGGCGAGCGCAGGCGCCACCAGGGGCTATATAAATAGCCTCACTGTCAAACTCCTATGGCTAAGTGAAAGTGATAAAGCATCATAGTCCGATTGCCTAGTTCGCTGCGCTATCACCTCCTTTGTAGGACCAAGACGTTGGATCAACTGTGAAAATGCGCCTTCTGCGAACACCCCCGCATTATGTGCGTGGGGGCTGAAGCCGACGACTGCCATCTTTCAGATTATATATACATATATGTTAAACGGCCGCACAGGAGGTATTATAATACTAGCAGGCACAAGTATAAAAAGCTTCTACAATTTATCAAAATATTGTTTTACAATAATATATGCTATTCGAATATAGTATCCTTCGAGTACTGCGTCTCTATTAAACGAGCGCCTTGCAGAACATCCTGAAAATAGTGCTCGACAGGTACTTGGCTTCCATCCGAGTCTGAGGATGCAACAGCGGTGGCCTCCATTTCCGCCCAGTATGTCTTCACACGGGCAAGAGCCATCCGCGCACCATCTATGCACGCTAACCTCTTCATCGCATCGATACGCGGCGCCGCACCAAGGAACTGCTGCACTAAGTTGAAATAACTTTTCACCACTGGCCTCTCTGGCCACAGATGACTCATGACATACTTCATGGCAAGTCCGGACAACCTATTTAGCTCGGCCCATTCGGCCAAACGATCGGCTAATGAAAGTGGACGCTCCGGATTGTGGAACTGCAACCAAAAGAGCTTTTCCACTTCGTGATTTTCTTGACCTCGGAAGTGTTCGCCCGCATCCGTGGCACTCGCTACCAAATCCAGATAGGTGTCCACTGTACTCCACATCTGGTCTAACAGAGCATGTTTAGGATCACAGAACTTCCTCCGCAACATAAAGGGCTTTCCAGCCGCGATCTCTCCGGCCTGACGCAGCTCCTCCTTCATAGCTCTCATTGTAGAGCGAGCATCCTTGGCATCGGAAACGACCTTCTCCAGGTCCGTCTGTTCTACCCGATCTTCTTTTTCATGAAGCTTGCAACGGTCAACAGTGTCCTTCAGCTTCACGGCCATGTCGGCCATCTCCTTCTTGCTTTGGCAGTGAGCAGCCTGTTTGGCTTTCAGCTCTTCAATTGCCTTTCCGGCAGCCGCATCACTTTTCCTGGCTTGCTCCTTGGCACGGGCAAGTTCCGCCCGAAGATTTTCCATGGCAGCAGCACCATCTGCATCAAGCGCACACATTGTAAGATACTGGCATAAAGCTCCTCTTACCAGGTGCCGCCGGAGGAATTACATACCATGGGCCTCGTCAAGCCGCTTGTTGACAAGCGCGATGTCGGCACCTACCACGTCAAGTTGCCGCTTTAGCTTGGCAAATTCATCAGTACGGCTTGACACTAGACACTTTGCCGCCTTCACATTTGACCTGAGATTATGATCCTCTGCGCACCGTCCCTTTTGACAACGCACAGAGTCTTGGGGGCTACTATCTACATAGGGCGCATCTTATTTATGCGCAACTGTCCAAAAAGGGTACATTATTTCGCGTACCTCAAAACCTGTCAGCAAACTCCTGACGGCCTCGTGCAATCCACTCTCCGCAGATGAAATCCTCTCAATCACCGTACCCATAAATGCACGGTGCTCCTCTGAGATAGATGCTCGCCCTAGCAGATCCTTCAGCCCCTCCGACCACGCACTAGACGGTGACGGACTCGTCCGATGGCCCCTTTCGAAGGCCGGACGCAGAGGGCTTTGGGCGGCCATATGACTACCTTCCGGCCCTGCCAGATTCGGAGAAACCATCCACGACGATACCTCAGGGTCGCCCGCCTCACAAGGCGGTACGGCAGGGGGAGGCGTTCAGCTCTCCATCATCTCCAAAAGAAGATCCCCCGAAGATGAGCACTGCTGAGAAGGGCTAAGGTCCGAGCTACAAGGTAAATTTTCGATTACTTTTCTCAGATATAAAGCAAGGATTCCTCTCTACTTACGGCTCGGTGGAGGGCTGATCCCCTTGAGGGCATAATTCGGCCGAAGTATCCCCCAGCATAGGACCCTCTGGCGAAGATTTCTTCCCCCGCTTTGAGGCCATGGTCTTCGGGTCTTCAGAGGTGGTCCTCTTCTTCCCCTGAGGAGAGGAATTTTCAATTCCTCCCTTCTGGATAACCTCCTTCGAGGAGGCTGTAGCTTCCTTGTCTCCCCCTCGCTTTCCTTTGAAGGCAGAACCTCCAACATCCTGACTAGCACGGGACCCGGCGTGGTCTCGGGGAGGGGGGCCGGACACCTGATTAGCTTTGCTTTCGCTATCCACTCCTATTTAAAGGAAAGCTCTTTTAGGGACAATTTTATGATAAATATACGGATAGCGAGTCCGGGCACAAGGCTACTTACTTGAGAATCCGGACGATTGCAGCTCAGACCTGCGTCCTCCGTAGAATCCAGACACACTACTTGTGGTCTGAAGAACAATTTGTACATCTCCACGGGCGTCATGCCAAGAAAATGTTGGAGAACTCGTGGTCCCTACGGGTTGAACTCCCATAAGCGAAGGGAGCAACATTTGCAGGGCAGAACTCGGCGAATTAACGTTACCTCCATCACCACGACCAGACTGATGTCTCTTTCTAGGAGATCTCGGGTGCGGCCCAACAACAGGGGCACGTCCTTTGCTGTCCCCCAGTCTAGCCCCTTATTTACCCATGACACCAGTCGTGGCGGGGGAGCCGAGCGGAAAGCAGGCAGTGCCACCCACTTGGCGCTCCTGGGAGCTGTGATATAAAACCACTCTCGTTGCCATAAGCTGGACTCCCCTTGAAAAGAGCCCTCGGGCCATGGAGCACCAGCATTCTTGCTTATAAAAGAACCTCCGCACTCCGCGTGCCGTCCCTCGATCATCTTCGGCTCTACTTTGAAGGTCTAGAGCCACTGTCCGAAGTGAGGAGTAATACGGAGGAAGGCTTCACACACGACGATGAATGAGGAAATATGGAGGATGGACTCCAGAGCTAAGTCGTGAAATTCCAGCCCATAATAAAACATGAGCCCCCTCGCGAAGGAATCCGTCGAGAAGCCTAGCCCCCAGAGGAAGTGAGACATGAACACCACACTCTCACCAGGCTTGGGAGTGGGAATGACCTGCCCTTGAGCAGGCAGCCTATGCGAGATTTCGCCGGTCAAGAACCTGGCCTCTCTCAACTTTAGCACATCCTCCTCCGTGACAGAGGAGGGCATCCATCGGCCTCGAAGGTCGGAACCGGACATTGTCGAAGTTCCGAACCGCCTGAAATCTGGAGCCTTGGGTGTTGGAACTCGAGGCGAAGGGCGTACTCGTTTGAGATTGAAAGAAAGAAGTAAGGCCTTGGTCTCTTTATAAGAGGTTGAATACCAAGGGCCCTCCCGTGACCGTTTGGGACTCGCCTTTGATCGAGAAAACATACCAACAGGAACGGTTGGGTTACCCACGCCCACATTGATGAGAATCCTGGAATAAGGGGACGCGATCTCTGCTTTGACAAGACGTGCCAAGGAAACCGCCTCGCTAAACGCGCTAAGGTAGAACAGTAAAATGATTCGAATAAATACTTGGCCGTGGTGTGATGTCATGCTATGGAATACATCAGCAGATTAGATTTGTGTAAATATTATTCTCTCTATGGCAATATGTGGAAACTTATTTTGCAGAGCCAGACACTAGCTTTGTGTTCAAAATCTTCTACGAAGTAATTGGAGGAGGAACCCGCCTTGCAATGCCGAAGACAATCTGCGCGCCAGACTCGTCGTCATTGAAGCCTGGTTCAGGGGCTACTGTGGGAGTCCTGGATTAGGGGGTGTCTGCATAGCCAGACTATACCTTCCGCCGGACTCCTGGATTATGAAGATACAAGATTGAAGACTTCGTCCCGTGTCCGGAAGGGACTTTCCTTGGCGTGGAAGGCAAGCTTGGCGATACGGATATGTAGATCTCCTACCATTGTAACCAACTCTGTGTAACCCTAGCCCTCTCCGGTTTCTATATAAACCGGAGGGTTTTAGTGCGTAGGACGAACAACAATCATACCATAGACTAGCTTCTAGGGTTTAGCCTCTCTGATCTCGTGGTAGATCTACTCTTGTACAACCCATATCATCAATAATAATCAAGCAGGACGTAGGGTTTTACCTCCATCAAGAGGGCCCGAACCTGGGTAAAACATTGTGTCCCCTGCCTCCTGTTACCATCCGCCTAGACGCGCAGTTCGGGACCCCCTACCCGAGATCCGCCGGTACATAGACAATGACCCCGAGCACACTCGCACGCTGGCCGCCGCTGCGAGCTCTATTTCGGCAAGCTCCGGCCACCCCAGCTGCACCCACTTGCCCCGTTGGATGCGCGCGTTCGCCAGCTCAGCGTAGATGCCCTCCACATTGCTTTTGGTTGCTGGAGGAGCGATCACGAGCCTCCGCCGCGTCTGGTCGTCGCCGTTGGCTAAACATCGGTGGTTTAGCCCCAGTTGACCAGGGATTTGACCCGCCTGGGTCACTGACATGCGAGCCCCGCCCGGCTAACCAAGTTAGTTAGGGTTATTTTTAAATAGGTTAGTTAGTCTAATCACTGACACGCGGGACCCACTGTTTAGTTTGACCAGGGCCGCCCCGTTGACTCGCTTATGTCATGCTGATGCAATGCTGATGCAGTAATTCATTTTTTGGAATTAGTTTAATTCTAAATAATTAGAAAATCCAGAAAATTGCCTAAACTTCTAAAAATCATAGAAAATCAACCGTAACTCCAAATGAAATAATTTATATATGAAAAATTATCAAAAAAATATGAAGAATCTGTTTATGGCATTCTCATGCATGTTTGAACAACTTACAGCCACTGTATATGAAAATTTGAATCAATGGTATTTGAAATGCCTCATGTGGAGTTCAAATTTGAATCTGGTGTTCAAACCAACTCCATTTAAATCGTTGCTAGCTGCATTAGCTCAAATCACAGCATATTGCCATGTCACATTCATGCATCATATTGTTGCATTGCATTTATTGTGTTTCCTCTATTGCCGGTAATTGTCCCCCTTTAGTAGATGTTGTTCCAATGATGAGATCGATGACACCGATGAAGAGCCTTCTATCTTCAGAAGTGCCAGGCAAGCAAAACCCCCTTGTTCATTCTGATACAATCCCACTCTCTCGCTCCTGCTCTCTTTTACTGCATTAGGACAACAACGATTCATCTGTTACTTGCTGAGGTAGTTGAACCCCTTTTCCACTACATGACCTGTCATTGCCACAGTAAATAGATGAAACCCACTAGCATTAGTAGGAATTGTTTGAGCCCTGATGTGCCTACTCATTCATGCTTGTTTGTCTTCTCTGCTACTGCTTAGAGTTGAGTCAGGTCTGATTCATCGGGAATGAATTGGAATGGTGATGAACATGTCCTACTGTGTGTGAGCTAAGTGTGTGAACACGATTTGGTAAAGGTAGCGGTGAGAGGCCATGTAGGAGTACATGGTGGGTTGTCTCATTGAAACCGTCCTCAGGAACTGAGTTCTGTGTTTGTGATCCATGAACAACTACTACCACACATTGGGATCCTTAATTGACTCTCTCGGCTTCTTAACCACCCTTGTCCTGTATCCAGGAGTTGCAAGTAGTTTCTGGTGTTTGTAGTATGTGTTGGAAATATGCCCTAGAGGCAATAATAAAAGCATTATTATTATATTTCCTTGTTCATGATAATTGTCTTTATTCATGCTATAATTGTGTTATCCGGAAATCGTAATACATGTGTGAATAATAGACACCAACATGTCCCTAGTGAGCCTCTAGTTGACTAGCTCGTTGACCAACAGATAGTCATGGTTTCCTGACTATGGACATTGGATGTCATTGACAACGAGATCATATCATTAGGAGAATGATGTGATGGACAAGACCCAATCCTAAACATAGCATAAGATTGTCAAGTATCTTTTCCTTAGACCATGAGATCGTGTAACTCCCAGATACCGTAGGAGTGCTTTGGGTATACCAAATGTCACAACGTAAATGGGTGACTATAAAGGTATACTATGGATATCTCCGAAAGTGTCTGTTGGGTTGACATGGATCAAGACTGGGATTTGTCACTCCGTATGACGGAGAGGTATCACTCGGCCCACTCGGTAATGCATCATCATAATGAGCTCAAAGTGACCAAGTTTCTGGTCACGGTGTCATGTGTTATGGTACGAGTAAAGTGACTTGCCGGTAACGAGATTGAACGAGGTATTGGGATACCGACGATCGAATCTCGGGCAAGTAACATACCGATTGACAAAGGGAATTTTATACGGGGTTGCTTGAATCCTCGACATCGTGGTTCATCCGATGAGATCATCGAGGAACATGTGGGAGCCAACATGGGTATCCAGATCCCGCTATTGGTTATTGACCGGAGAGCGATCTCGGTCATGTCTACATGTCTCCCGAACCCGTAGGGTCTACACACTTAAGGTTCGGTGACGCTAGGGTTGTAGGGATATGTATATGCAGTAACCCGAATGTTGTTCAGAGTCCCGGATGAGATCCCGGATGTCACGAGGAGTTCCGGAATGGTCCGGAGGTAAAGAATTATATATAGGAAGTACTATTTCGGGCATCGGGACAAGTTTCGGGGTCACCGGTATTGTACCGGGACCACCGGAAGGGTCCCGGGGGTCCACCGGGTGGGCCCACCTGTCCCGGGGGGCCACATGGGCTGTAGGGGGTGCGCCTTGGCCTACATGGGCCAACGGCACCAGCCCCAAGAGGCCCATGCGCCTAGGGTTTCAAGGGAGGAAGAGTCCTAGGAGGGGAAGGCACCTCGTAGGTGCCTTGGGGAGGAGGGATTCCTCCCCTTGGCCGCACCCCCCTAGGAGATTAGATCTCCTAGGGCCGGCGCCCCCCCTTGGCCCTCCTATATATAGTGGGGGAGATGGAGGACTTCTTACTTTTTGCCTTTGGTGCCTCCCTCTCCCTTTCTAACACCTCCTCCTCCTCCATATTGCTTGGCGAAGCCCTGCTGGAGTACTGCAGCTCCATCACCACCACGCCATCGTGCTGCTGCTGGAGCCATCTTCCTCAACCTCTCCTTTCCCCTTGCTGGATCAAGAAGAAGGAGACGTTACGCTGACCGTACGTGTGTTGAACACGGAGGTGCCGTCCGTTCGGCGCTAGGATCTCCGGTGATTTGGATCACGTCGAGTACGCCTTCCTCATCCCCGTTCATTGAACGCTTCCGCGTGTGATCTACAAAGGTATGTAGATGCAATCCAGTCACTCGTTGCTAGATGAACTCCTAGATGGATCTTGGTGAAACCATAGAATTTTTTTTGTTTTCTGCAACGTTCCCCTACAGTGGCATCATGAGCTAGGTCTATGCGTAGTTCTCTTGCACGAGTAGAACACAATTTGTTGTGGGCGTTGATGTTGTCAACTTTCTTGCCACTACTAGTCTTATCTTGCTTCAACGGTATTGTGGGATGAAGCGGCCCGGACCAACCTTACACGTACGCTTACGTGAGACCGGTTCCACCGACTAACATGCACAAGTTGCATAAAGGTGGCTGGCGGGTGTCTGTCTCTCCCACTTTAGTTGGAGCGGATTCGATGAAAAGGGTCCTTATGAAGGGTAAATAGAAGTTGACAAATCACGTGGTGGCTTTCACGTAGGTAAGAAAACGTTCTTGCTAGAACCCTACTTCAGCCACGTAAAACTTGCAACAACAATTAGAGGACGTCTAACTTGTTTTTGCAGCAAGTGCTTTGTGATATGATATGGCCAAAGTTGTGATGAATGATGAATGATCTATATGTGATGTATGAGATGTTCATGCTATTGTAATAGGAATCACGACTTGCATGTCGATGAGTATGACAACCGGCAGGAGCCATAGGAGTTGTCTTTATTTTTTGTATGACCTGCGTGTCATTGAGAAACGCCATGTAAATTACTTTACTTTATTGCTAAACGCGTTAGCCATAGTAGTAGAAGTAATAGTTGGCGAGCAACTTCATGGAGACACGATGATGGAGATCATGATGATGGAGATCATGGTGTCATGCCGGTGACAAGATGATCATGGAGCCCCATGATGGAGATTAAAGGAGCTATGTGATATTGGCCATATCATGTCACTATAATTATTTGATTGCATGTGATGTTTATCATGTTTTTGCATCTTGTTTACTTAGAACGACGGTAGTAAATAAGATGATCCCTCATAATAATTTCAAGAAAGTGTTCCCCCTAACTGTGCACCGTTGCGACAGTTCGTTGTTTCGAAGCACCACGTGATAACCGGGTATGATAGATTCTAACGTTCACATACAACGGGTGTAAGACAGATTTACACATGCAAACACTTAGGTTAACTTGACGAGCCTACCATGTACAGACATGGCCTCGGAACACAGAAGACCGAAAGGTCGAGCATGAGTCGTATAGAAGATACGATCAACATGAAGATGTTCACCGACGTTGACTAGTTCGTCTCACGTGATGATCGGACACGGCCTAGCTAACTCGGATCATGTTATACTTAGATGACTAGAAGAGGGATGTCTATCTAAGTGGGAGTTCATTAGATGAACTTATTTATCATGAACTTAGTCTAAAATATTTACAATATGTCTTATAGATCAAATGGCCAACGTAGTCCTCAACTTCAACGCGTTCCTAGAGAAAACCAAGCTGAAAGACGATGGCAGCAACTACACGGACTGGGTCCGGAACCTGAGGATCATCCTCATAGCTGCCAAGAAAGATTATGTCCTACAAGCACCGCTAGGTGATGCACCTGTTCTCCCTGCAGAACAAGACGTTATGAACGCTTGGCAGGCACGTACCGATGACTACTCCCTCGTTCAGTGCGGCATGCTTTACAGCTTAGAGCCGGGGCTCCAAAAGCGTTTCGAGAGACACGGAGCATATGAGATGTTCGAAGAGCTGAAAATGGTTTTCCAAGCTCATGCCCGGGTCGGGAGATATGAAGTCTCTGACAAATTCTTCAGCTGTAAGATGGAGGAAAACAGTTCTATCAGTGAGCACATACTCACTATGTCTGGGTTGCATAACCGCTTGACTCAGCTGGGAGTTAATCTCCCGGATGACGTGGTCATTGACAGAATCCTTCAGTCACTTCCACCGAGCTACAAGAGCTTTGTGATGAACTTCAATATGCAGGGGATGGAAAAGACCATTCCTGAAGTATTTGCAATGCTGAAATCATCAGAGGTAGAAGTCAAAAAGGAACATCAAGTGTTGATGGTGAATAAAACCACTAAGTTCAAGAAGGGCAAGGGTAAGAAAGCCTTCAAGAAGGACGGCAAGGGAGTTGCCGCGCCCGGCAAGCAAGCTGCCGGGAAGAAGCCAAAGAATGGACCCAAGCCTGAGACTGAGTGCTTTTATTGCAAGGAAAGTGGTCACTGGAAGCGGAACTGCCCCAAATACTTCGCGGACAAGAAGGCCGGCAAAACGAAAGGTATATGTGATATACATGTAATTGATGTGTACCTTACTAGTACTCGTAGTAGCTCCTGGGTATTTGATACCGGCGCAGTTGCTCACATTTGTAACTCAAAGCAGGAGCTGCGGAATAAGCGGAGACTGGCGAAGGACGAGGTGACGATGCGCGTCGGGAATGGTTCCAAGGTCGATGTGATCGCCGTCGGCACGCTACCTCTTCATTTACCTACGGGATTAGTTTTAAACCTCAATAATTGTTATTTAGTGCCAAGTTTGAGCATGAACATTGTATCAGGATCTCGTTTAATTCGAGATGGCTACTCATTTAAATCCGAGAATAATGGTTGTTCTATTTATATGAGAGATATGTTTTATGGTCATGCTCCGATGGTAAATGGTTTATTCTTAATGAATCTCGAGCGTAATGCTACACATATTCATAGTGTGAGTACCAAAAGATGTAAGGTTGATAATGATAGTCCCACGTACTTGTGGCACTGCCGCCTTGGTCACATAGGTGTCAAACGCATGAAGAAGCTCCATGCTGATGGACTTTTAGTCTCTTGATTACGAATCATTTGACACGTGCGAACCATGCCTCATGGGTAAAATGATCAAGACTCCGTTCTCAGGAACAATGGAGCGAGCAACCAACTTATTGGAAATCATACATACTGATGTGTGCGGTCCAATGAGTGTTGAGGCTCGTGGTGGCTATCGTTATGTTCTCACCCTCACTGATGACTTGATTAGATATGGGTATGTCTACTTAATGAAACACAAGTCTGAAACCTTTGAAAAGTTCAAGGAATTTCAGAGTGAGGTTGAGAATCAACGTGACAGGAAAATCAAGTTCCTGCGATCAGATTGTGGAGGAGAATACTTGAGTCATGAGTTTGGCACACACTTAAGAAAATGTGGAATAGTTTCACAGCTCATGCCGCCTGGAACACCTCAGCGTAATGGTGTGTCCGAACGTCGTAATCGCACTCTATTAGATATGGTGCAATCTATGATGTCTCTTGCCGATTTACCGCTATCCTTTTGGGGGTATGCTTTAGAGACTGCCGCATTCACTTTAAATAGTGCTCCGTCGAAATCCGTTGAGACGACACCGTTTGAATTATGGTTTGGGAAGAAACCTAAGCTGTCGTTTCTAAAGGTTTGGGGATGCGATGCTTATGTCAGGAAACTTCAACCTGAAAAGCTCGAACCCAAGTCGGAAAAATGCATCTTCATAGGATACCCTAAAGAAACTATTGGGTATACCTTCTACCTCAGATCCGAAGGCAAGATCTTTGTTGCCAAGAATGGTTCCTTTCTAGAGAAAGAGTTTCTCTCGAAAGAAGTAAGTGGGAGGAAAGTAGAACTTGATGGAGTATTACCTCTTGAACCGGAAAATGGCGCAAGTCAAGAAAATGTTCCTGAGGTGCCTGCACCGACAAGAGAGGAAGATAATGATGATGATCAAGATACTTCTGATCAAGCTCCTACTGAAATTCGAAGGTCCACAAGGACACGTTCCGCACCAGAGTGGTACGGCAACCCTGTCTTAGAAATCATGTTGTTAGACAACGGTGAACCATCGAACTATGAAGAAGCGATGGCGGGCCCGGATTCCGACAAATGGCTGGAAGCCATGAAATCCGAGATAGGATCCATGTATGAAAATGAAGTATGGACTTTGACTAACTTGCCCGTAGAGCGGCGAGCCATAGAAAATAAATGGATCTTTAAGAAGAAGACAGACGCGGATGGTAATGTGACCATCTATAAAGCTCGGCTTGTCGCTAAGGGTTATCGACAAGTTCAAGGGGTTGACTATGATGAGACTTTCTCACCGGTAGCGAAGCTGAAGTCCGTTCGAATCATGTTAGCGATTGCCGCATTCTATGATTATGAAATATGGCAAATGGACGTCAAAACGGCATTCCTTAATGGTTTCCTTAAGGAAGAATTGTATATGATGCAGTTAGAAGGTTTTGTCGATCCTAAGAATGCTGACAAGGTGTGCAAGCTCCAACGCTCGATTTATGGGCTGGTGCAAGCATCTCAGAGTTGGAACATTCGCTTTGATGAGATGATCAAAGCGTTTGGGTTTACGCAGACTTATGGAGAAGCCTGTGTTTACAAGAAAGTGAGTGGGAGCTCTGTAGCATTTCTCATATTATATGTAGATGACATACTTTTGATGGGAAATGATATAGAACTCTTGGACAGCATAAAGGCCTACTTGAATAAGAGTTTTTCAATGAAGGACCTTAGAGAAGCTGCTTATATATTAGGCATCAAGATCTACAAAGATAGATCAAGACGCCTCATAGGTCTTTCACAAAGCACATACCTTGATAAGATATTGAAGAAGTTCAATATGGATCAGTCTAAGAAGGGGTTCTTGCCTGTATTACAAGGTGTGAAATTGAGCTCAGCTCAATGCCCGACCACGGCAGAAGATATAGAAGAGATGAGTGTCATCCCCTATGCCTCGGCCATAGGGTCTATTATGTATGCCATGCTGTTTACCAGACCTGATGTAAACCTTGCCGTAAGTTTGGTATGAAGGTACCAAAGTAATCCCGGCAAGGAACACTGGACAGCGGTCAAGAATATCCTGAAGTACCTGAAAAGGACAAAGGAAATGTTTCTCGTTTATGGAGGTGACGAAGAGCTCGTCGTAAAGGGTTACGTCGACGCTAGCTTCGACACAGATCTGGATGACTCTAAGTCACAAACCGGATACATGTATATTTTGAATGGTGGGGCAGTAAGCTGGTGCAGTTGCAAGCAGAGCGTCGTGGCGGGATCTACATGTGAAGCGGAGTACATGGCAGCCTCGGAGGCAGCACATGAAGCAATTTGGGTGAAGGAGTTCATCACCGACCTAGGAGTCATACCCAATGCGTCGGGGCCGATCAAGCTCTTCTATGACAACACTGGAGCTATTGCTCTTGCCAAGGAGCCCAGGTTTCACAAGAAGACAAGGCACATCAAGCGTCGCTTCAACTCCATTCGTGAAAATGTTCAAGATGGAGACATAGATATTTGTAAAGTGCACACGGACCTGAATGTAGCAGATCCGTTGACTAAACCTCTCCCTAGAGCAAAACAGATCAACACCAGAATTCCATGGGTGTTCGATTCATCACAATGTAACTAGATTATTGACTCTAGTGCAAGTGGGAGACTGTTGGAAATATGCCCTAGAGGCAATAATAAAAGCATTATTATTATATTTCCTTGTTCATGATAATTGTCTTTATTCATGCTATAATTGTGTTATCCGAAAATCGTAATACATGTGTGAATAATAGACACCAACATGTCCCTAGTAAGCCTCTAGTTTACTAGCTCGTTGATCAATAGATAGTCATGGTTTCCTGACTATGGACATTGGATGTCATTGATAACGAGATCATATCATTAGGAGAATGATGTGATGGACAAGACCCAATCCTAAACATAGCATAAGATCATATAGTTCGTTTGCTAGAGTTTTCCAATGTCAAGTATCTTTTCCTTAGACCATGAGATCGTGTAACTCCCGGATACCTGAGTGCTTTGGGTATACCAAATGTCACAACATAACTGGGTGACTATAAAGGCATACTACGGGTATCTCCGAAAGTGTCTGTTGGGTTGACATGGATCAAGACTGGGATTTGTCACTCCGTATGACGGAGAGGTATCACATGGCCCACTCAGTAATGCATCATCATAATGAGCTCAAAGTGACCAAGTGTCTGGTCACGGCATCATGCATTATGGTACGGGTAAAGTGACTTGCCGGTAACGAGATTGAACGAGGTATTGGGATACCGACGATCGAAACTCGGGCAAATAACATACCGATTGACAAAGGGAATTGTATATGGGGTTGCTTGAATCCTCGACATCGTGGTTCATCCGATGAGATCATCGAGGAACATGTGGGAGCCAACATGGGTATCCAGATCCCGCTGTTGGTTATTGACCGGAGAGCGATCTCGGTCATGTCTACATGTCTCCCGAACCCGTAGGGTCTACACACTTAAGGTTCGGTGACGCTAGGGTTGTAGGGATATGTATATGCAGTAACCCGAATATTGTTCGGAGTCCCAGAAGAGATCCCGGACGTCACGAGGAGTTCCGGAATGGTCCGGAGGTAAAGAATTATATATATAGGAAGTACTATTTCTGGCATCGGGACAAGTTTCGGGGTCACCGGTATTGTGCCGGGACCACCGGAAGGGTCCCGGGGGTCCACCGTGTGGGGCCACCTGTCCCGGGGGGCCACATGGGCTGTAGGGGGTGCGCCTTGGCCTACATGGGCCAAGGGCACCAGCCCCAAGAGGCCCATGCGCCTAGGGTTTCAAGGGAGGAAGAGTCCTAGGAGGGGAAGGCACCTCCTAGGTGCCTTGGGGAGGAGCTTGGCCGCACCCCCCTTAGGAGATTAGATCTCCTAGGGCCGGAGCCCCCCTTGGCCCTCCTATATATAGTGGGGGAGATGGAGGACTTCTTACTTTTTGCCTTTGGTGCCTCCCTCTCCCTTTCCAACACCTCCTCCTCCTCCATAGTGCTTGGCGAAGCCCTGCTGGAGTACTGCAGCTCCATCACCACCACGCCGTCGTGCTGCTGCTGGAGCCATCTTCCTCAACCTCTCCTTTCCCCTTGCTGGATCAAGAAGAAGGAGACGTTACGCTGACCGTACGTGTGTTGAACACGGAGGTGTCGTCCGTTCGGCGCTAGGATCTGTGGTGATTTGGATCACGTCGAGTACGCCTTCCTCATCCCCATTCTTTGAACGCTTCCGCGCGTGATCTACAAAGGTATGTAGATGCAATCCAGTCACTCATTGCTAGATGAACTCCTAGATGGATCTTGGTGAAACCGTAGAATTTTTTTTGTTTTCTGCAACGTTCCCCAACAGTGTGGTGGAGGCCGTGCGCATCGCTGACCCGCGGGGTGGGCTGTGATGCGGTAGGCATGTGGTACGGTGTACCGGGTGCCCGTTTGGTGTCTTGGGAACCCTGCTCACATGGTTCGGGGCCGTATGTCGAAACTTTGGCCGGACTCCCTGCGGATGGAACCTGAATAGGCGATAAACCTGCACTAGAGACTTGAGTGTTTAGGTAGGCCATGGCCGACACCCTCGCCAGGCTTCCGCTTGAAGGTTGCCGAGATACATAAAGTGTACATGGCGGTAAGTGGCGAGAGCGTGTGTGAAGAAGTACACCCCTGCAGGGTTAAGATCATCTATTCGAATAGCCATGTCTGCGGTAAAGGACTTTTGGGTTGCCTATTCAGTTCATAGACAAGTGAAAGTGGATACTCTAAAATGCGCAAGATAAGCGTGAGTGCTATGGATGGCGTTCTCGTAGGGAGACAGGAGCGGATCCATAGTGGTCTATTGATATGGTGAAAATGTGGACTCGTGTGCGCCACCTCAAAAGAGTTACTTGCAATCGTAGTTCAGGATAGCCACCGAGTCAAAGCTGGCTTGCTGCAGTTAAACTCCACTACCCCCTTTGTTGATACCGATGCATATGTAGCTAGTTCTGATGTAAGTCTTGCTGGGTACATGTGTACTCACGTTTGCCTATTTTTATGTTCTGTAGAGAGACGTCAGTCTCGCTAGTAGTTCCGTGTGGACCTCGACGTTTAGCTTGATACCTCAGCTATGACCTTGTGCCCTCGGCAGGGTCTTATAGATAGTTAGGCTTCTCAGCCTTCTTCATTTGTAGTTGTCTGTACTCAGACAAGTTAAGCTTCCGCATGTGCTCATTGCTTGTATGCTCTGTATGTTGGGGTCATGAGACCCATGTTTGTAATACTTGGCTCCTCGGGGCCTAATGAATAAATACTTCAGTCGTAGAGTTATGTTATGATGCCATGTTGTATTTACACATATTGAGCATATTGTGTGTATGATTGAAATGCTTGGTATGTGTGGGATCCGACAACCTAGTTGTTTATCTTTGGTAGCCTCTCTTATGGGGAAATGCAGTCTTGTGCTTCCATGAGACATAGTAGTCTGCTACAGCCCGGTTCATCGAAGTCCTGCTAGCCCAGCACTACTGCTCCGAAACACTTGACTTGCCGGATGTGATTCGCATCATTCTTGTGTCTGTACCTTCAGGGAAATGTCACACGGTGACATCCGGAGTCCTGCCTAGCCTACTACAGCCCGGTTCACCGGACTCCTGTTAGTGCAGTGCTACAACTCGGATTCGCACGCTGCTGACCGACATGCTCGATGTTGATTCATGTATGCCTGTCCCCGTAAGTTAGTGCCACCTTGGGTTCATGACTAGTCATGTCAGCCCGGGTTCTCTGTCATATGGATGCCAGCGACACTATCATATACTTGAGCCAAAAGGCGCAAACGGTCCCGGGCCATGGTAGGGCGACACCCGTGGAATACCGTGCGTGAGGCCGCAAAGTGATATGAGGAGTTACCGGCTAGATCGATGTGACTTGGAATCAGGGTCCTGACAGCTTTGGTATCAGAGCCTAACTGCGTGTAGGATTGCCAAGCCAAATTGGTCGAAGTTGTGTCTAGAAATGCTTTAGTTATGTAGGGGAATTGATTGTGGAAGGGAACGTAAAGCTCTTTTTACTCCTTTACCTTATGGCCTTCTGATCTGAGTCATCCACTTCTCTTCTACGGAGATTTAGAAGAAGGCCTTCTCATCTATCTATCAAGATGACGTGTTACTAATCCATAGACTTATAGGATTGTTGGATTCAATTCTTAGTTCAGTTCCTACTATTTCTGTGTGTTGACAGTTGATCTCGGAACCTTGATATTGTGATGCTGAGTGGTTATTCCACAATTTTTGCAGGATGTCTCAAATCTTTTTGAGCATTTACAGCCGTTATGCTGTCCGAGTCATCCCAGGTTTCTAAATAATCTGATGCATTTGTAAATTCCTTCTTCCCGTTTTCGATGTTCCTTTGGGCCAGATTAAGCACACTAATCGGTCTGTTGAGGTACTTTGTTGCCTTGACATATATGTTGGAGTTAGTATTATGACCCTAGCTGTCTTTGAGAACCACTCAGAAATCTAGCAATGTTTTCTATTCCCGGTGTGATGATTCTGGCCCCCATTCTTGAAAGCATCCTGTGATGCCATTTAGTTAGTAGGCCTTCTATTTCTAGGTTCTTAAGCCCAAGATTCACCCTACTTACCTCGTCTTGATAGTGTTTGCTAGTTCCTTTAGGATATTAGTAACCATTGCGATAGTCCTCGAGGTCCGTGGTACAACGTTCTTCCAATACCATGAACCAATATGGCAGGAGTTCTCTTGAACCAAAAGATCACAAAAGGAGTGCTCTCGATGAGTTCTCCATTCTATATTGTGACTCTGCCAGTTCAACATTTCTGCATGGGTTATCCGGAAGAAATAACATGCTAATCCATGCATCCATAACTCAGAAAATTATATGTTCCTTTGAGTTGTCCCTCTTTAGTTGTATTTTGACCCTCGTCCATCAATTGATAGTCAGGAGTAGTTATGCATTCGTGTTATCGATGCTTATTATTCTTGTGGTCCATCGAGCCGTTCTATTTTAGAATGACTAGGAGAAACAAACTCCAGTACCTCATCCATATCTAGGATTGGGTCAAAGCTTTTGTATTCCGCAAATCAAAATGTCAATCTAGCTTTTGATTCTATTCTACCCTCAAGTATTGCCCTCTTTATGTCAGGAATATCATAGGAATTGCACAACCTCCTATGAACTCTTGATATAGTGATACTTCTCGCCATCATTATTCATTCCTCGGTCCTGTGTTGTTGTAATCGGAATGCCGACAAGTAAATTGTGATGTGTGAAATCAATACTCCTAGCAACCCTGTTGGTTGGTAGATTATGGACAATAATCTTATCCTTAGCGTGTTGATTATTGAATCATCACCCTATGGTTTATCGTGCTACCTAGTCCTTATTTCCGGTGCACTTCTCGATCAATGAGTTAGGATAGTGTCAATCCTTGCTTATTTGATCATATCGTCTTGCCCTGAAAAGCAAGATTATTCTTGAGCTTAGTGACATATCGGTGGTTCATGATTTTCCGTATATCTTCTCGGAAGTATAACCAGGTTGTCACCTGACCGCTATGTTGAGTTCATGATCAAGTTGGTTTCTTATAAACCAACCCTTTCTCCAAGAATCTGTGTTGGGTACCCCTGAGCTAGTTGGTTAAGCTAAACAACAACTTGGAGAGTTGGAAGATAAAAGCTTGTCCGACTTAGTTCATTTTAAGGGATATCTTGTATGTGTGTTGAAGAAAGATGGTATTTTCATCGATTGACCCTTGTGATCAGTTAATGGACCTATCATCTTATCCAATCTTTGATTCGAGTATGGGCTATCCTCAAATCAAATCAGAATCAACGATATTCATAATTTTGTCTTACTCGTGGTTGTTTCTTCGAGCATACACCATTATATATTTTGGGTTTGACCAATGCTATCACCTTGTTCACATAACTGTGGAATTCCACTTATATGGAAACCTGGATGAATTGTTGTTGAGCCCATCAGCAACATTTTTATCTCCTCCATGACTCGTGTTGAACATCCCGCTAGTGTTGGAAACTTCTAAAAGCATTATCTTCATGTCCCGTTCATGAAGCATATGTTGGATGAAAGAAGCGACTTTCTCTGATTCATGTGCATTTGGTGCAAGTTGCCGCCATGAGTTGGAGAAAGATTGTTTTTGTTTCCTCTGGTACCATCCCAAGTCAGTAATGCATAAGTACGCTATGGTTTGACAGGCTCGGTACCTCCATTCTATATGTGTTCCCTAGCACACCAAGCCACTGAATGACTTGTTCAAGGAGAAGAAGTTCCTTCTTAAGAGCATGCCTTATGTAAGGACTTTGATATCCTCGATGATGGCTCCCCACCTAAACTAGGTAGTGTTTTATTATAAGACTACCACGTGGTCATGCTTGTCTTGGACATCGTGTTTACATGTGTGTAGTAGAACTCGCTCATGTTTTGGAGCTTGCTATCGTAGTTCATTTCCTGAGAATCTTGCAATGTCATCTCGTCGATTTGTGTTGCAACTCTTCTTTTCAGACACGTGGGTCTGAAGTATCCTGTTTCTAACCAGATCTGAATCTCAGGCAGATATGATGGTTGGAACACTCCCAACATTTGCGTTTTGTTCCCAGCTTGCACCGCCATTGTGCCAATTCCCATGAGCTGCCCTCTTAGTAACTGTTGTTTAGGATCATTTTCAAAAGTGTTCCTATCATGGGTCCCATCCATTTCCGATGATAAGCAAAATCATCCATCAGGTTGTCTTCAACAAGGTAGTCCACATCATCCATTCGAATTCGAATATGCCATTCCTTTGAAATTCGCCAAATGATCGATTGTGATTGCCTTAGGCTGGTATAAAGAGTTTCAATGATCTAGATATCAAAAGTAATTCTTTTTGCCATTTAGGGGAATAACTCCACAAGTCACCTCCCCCAAGGTGCCCCGTTATGGGATCATGGCAATTATTTCCTCGCCACCTTGACACCATCCACCATCTCTCTAGCATGGAATTGCTGCCCACCAAATCAAACCTCCTCGTTTGTTCTTCCATCCCTCTCGACTTGTTTTGTGTCTCAGCTCGAGATGTGTCAACATCTCATTCCGTGAGTTGATCTTGTATAGCTCGATCTTCGAGAAGATCAATCCTAGTAGAGTTTCTTTCCGTTGTCATCATGTGGATGAAGAACTCAATAGCGAGGATGTCAAGATCAACGTATGCAATGAATCAACAACCTTATAAGGTGCAACCTGGATCGCGAAGATTGTGTTGGTCTTGTGCCCCCTCTGTCTTCTTATCTCACGTCTTGAATCTCGGGAAGAGATTCTTGTTTAGTGGGGGTGAGTTGTCACAGCCGAGTTTAGCCTTTGCTTGTCCTTGCATGATCATCATGTCTAAATTTTGAAATTTGAATTGAGGGAATTTTCAAAGCCTTAGAAACCTTTTAAAAATAATTAACATTTAATTCTCATCAAATGAGTCCAAAGAAATGTTCCTGTTACTCTATGAAAATATTGGTACGAGCTAAAATTCAAACCAATATTTTTGGAATCACAGAAATATTTATTTTGGGCCTTTGACTTAAATCAATGACATATTTGAGTTGAATTTATTTCTGTTATATAAGAAATAAAGTTCAAATATTTTTGTAAGTTGCTTCTGACCTTGGACTAGTTTCTAAGGTCACATAACAATTTACAGAAAGTTCAAAAAATGATTTAATGTTTTAAATCAAATCAAAACCAATTACAGAAAAATAGAAAACAGAAACTAAATTAGAAAGAGAGAGAGAGAGTAACCTCACCTGGTGGACCACCTGCTCTGGCCCAGTAAGCCAGCCCAGCCGACTGGCCACGCCAGTCGTCCTCCTCCTCGAGCCAGAAGGACGAGCACGCGCGCGCGTCCGAGAGCGCCACGCCACCAAGGCGTCTGCCTGTGTCCCTAGGCCAGCTCGACACCACAGCCGACCTCCTCGGTGCCGTCCCGATCACTCTGAATCTCTCACTCTCCCCCCTGCTCTGTCCCTCGCCTCTCCCGCCATGGCCGATTCGCCCGCGAGCTCACCACCGTCGCCTGCGTAGCTATCGCCTCCCCCTTGCCTCCTCGAAGTTCCTGGGAGCTCCGGGTCGACACCCCGACCTCCTCGATGAGGCACACACCAGCGGATGCGCTCCACTGCCTCCACCGAGCTCCTCCTCACCGTTCGGTCGCCGGAGTTCCCCCTCGTCACCGCGCTCAGCTCCGGCCACCTCCGAGCTTGTCGTTCGCTCCACTGCATCCTTTGTGAGCTTCCGCGTCGATCCCCATCTCGTCTGGCTCTTTTGCTTCCGCTAGCGCCTTTGCTGTCGCGGCCGGGTGCTTGGCTCCGCCGGCCATGCCGCCGCCATGGCCACCGTCACCTAGAGCCGCAACCGAGCGTGTCATAGCGCTCAGCGGATCACCAGGTGCCCATGCACCCCTCCGTGGCCCCTGCCGTGTAGTATAACACCGACCCCGAGCACACCCGCACGCCGACCGCCACCGCGAGCTCTATTCAGGCCACCCCAGCTGCTCCCACTTGCCCTGTTGGATGAGCGTGTTCGCCAGCTCAGCGTAGATGCCCTCCGCATTGCTTTTGGTCACCGGAGGAGCGATCCCGAGCCTCCGCCGCGTCTGGTCGTCGCCGGCGGCTAAACACCGGTGGTTTAGCCCCGGTTGACCAGGGATTTGACCCCCCTCGGTCACTGACATGCGGGCCCTGCCCGGCTAACCATGTTAGTTAGGGTTATTTTTAATTAGGTTAGTTAGTCTAATCACTGACACGCGGGACCCACTGTTTAGTTTGACCAGGGCCGCCCTGTTGACTCGCTTACGTCATGCTGATGTAGTGGTGATGCAGTAATTCATTTTCTAGAATTAGTTTAATTGTAAATAATTAGAAAAATCAGAAAATTGCCTAAACTTCTAAAAATCATAGAAAATCAACCGTAACTCCAACTGAAATAATTTATATATGAAAAATTATCAGAAAAATATGAAGAATCTGTTTATGGCATTCTCATGCATGTTTGAACAACTTACAACCACTGTATATGACAATTTGAATCAATGGTATTTGAAATGCCTCATGTGGAGTTCAAACCAACTCCATTTAAATCGTTGCTAGCTGCATTAGCTCAAATCACAGCATATTGCCATGTCACAATCATGCATCATATTGTTGCATTGCATTGATTGTGTTTCCTCTCTGTTGCCGGTAATTGTCCCCCTTCAGTAGATGTCGTTCCGACGATGAGATCGATGACACCGATGAAGAGCCTTCTATCTTCAGAAGTGCCAAGCAAGCAAAAACCCCTTGTTCATTCCAATACAATCCCATTCTCTCGCTCCTGCTCTCTTTTACAGCATTAGGACAACAACGATTCATCTGTTACTTGCTGCGGTAGTTGAACCCCTTTTCCTCTGCATGACCTGTCATTGCCACAGTAAATAGATGAAACCCACTAGCATGAGTAGGAGTTGTTTGAGCCCTGATGTGCCTACTCATTCATGCTTCACTACTAGGGAAAAGCTTATACACAGAATCTTAGCAGCAGCGCGGCATAAAAATAGGCGCTGCTGCTAAGTAGTAGCAGCGCGGCTACGGAAAGCTCGCTACTGGTGAAAACTTAGCAGTAGCGCGTGACTCTTCAACCGCGCTGCTACAAAAATCCACCGACAGTACACAACGACATAAGTTTACCAGTAGTGCGGCGCCAGGGAGCGCGCTTCTGCTAATGCCATAGTAGCAGCGCGCTTTTTTGTCACCTCGCTGGTGCTAATTTTGAAATTGTGCACATGGTTGGCCCGTTTAGCAGTAGCGCGTGACAGGAAAGCGCGTTGTTGCTACGCTCTTAGCAGCAGCGCACTTTCTCTCCCGCGCTACTGCTAAGACGCAGCACCCACCACCTTTTCCACCTCCCCTCCCCATCTCATCTCCTCCCTTTCCCCTACCTCCCACATCCTCTCTCACTCTTCTTCTTACTCAATACTTCTCCCCCCATTAATCTCCCTCTTCTACCTACCTTTCTCTCTCTTCATTACTCCTAGCTATAACTACACCACCTCCATTAATTCATCTCCTTTCTCTTTTTCCTCCCCCCTCCACTAGTTGAAGTTGTCTCCTCCCAAATTAGCTAGCTAGGTAGATGTAGCATTTAGTTAAGTGACCTATTTGCCCCCTAACTAGATCTTTCTTTGTCAAGAAGAGCTTTGTGCACTTTTGACCTCCCTACATCATCATCTCCACCGTGTGCTCGATCTCGAGATAGAGGTGTGATTAATATTTCATGCTTTTGCGAAATGGAAATATATGTTCCTGTTTTGTATACACACTTAATTAGCCATTATTATGCATGGGTCCAATGATGTAATATATATATATATGTTCCTATTTTGTATACACACTTAGCCATTATTATGCAAGGGTCCAATGATGTAATATATATGTTCCTATTATGTTGAGGAAAATAAAAAAGGGAAACTGGTTATAGCAGTAGCGCTTTAGTGAAAAAGAGCTACAACTAGTCAAGGTAGCAGTAGCGGTTTCTGCAGAAAATCGCTATAGCTGCTCGTAATAGTAGTAGCGCGTTTCGTGTAAACGCGCTACTGCTACGTCCACTTAACCCAAAATTCTTCCTCTCCCTGCTTCATCCCGCCTATTTTCCCCCAAATCCCCACTCTCTCTTCCCCGGCCCCATCGCATCGCCGCGCCCTCCCCCGACCTCGGCGTGCTCGCCCCCGACCCCGCCGCCCCCGACCCCGCCGCGCCCGACCCCGGCGCGCTCACCCCCGACCTCGCCGCCCCCGACCCAGGCGCGCTCGCCCCCGGCGCCGGCGCTCACCCCCGACATGTCGGCCCTCGCCTCCCTCCGCTACTTCCTCCCCTCCCAACCTCGGCCGTCGTCGGGCCTGCCTCCTCGCCCTGCACCCTCTATGAACCAGCCCCCTCTCTCTCTCTCTGCTAGCTAGGGTTAATTTACTTAAGTTTTAGTTATGTTAATTAGGTTCTCTATTTAGTTATGAATTTAGATAGGTTTCAAAATTTGCTGAATTTATATGCAAATTTGAACTAGACATGTGATATGTGGATATGTCATGTTTTGCACGTGTCATGTTTTGGTAAATGATCTGAGTTGCCTATGTTACGCCGGAATGTTTATTCATTTCCGTTCCGGTGAATTTCAGGCGCTCGATATGTCCATTTTTTAGCAAAGTTCATGCCAAAATTTCCCGTGAATAAAGGCATGATTTGTGCTACATAGTTGGCATATCGAGTGCTGGCACATAGATTTCTTTTTTATCTCATTTCTCATTTATTCATACTTTTAGAAATAAATGAGGACACTTAATCATAGGAAACATGTCGAACAATGAAGAAACTGGGCCTTCTGACCAAGATGCAGACGAGATGGATTATGAGGGTGAACAAGACTACCTCGACTTTTTGACTGCTAAGCAAGGTTTGCAGGTCCACCTCGATGATGGTACTGACGCCGACACCGACACCAACGGCGCCGGCACCGATGGCGGTGCCGAGACCGGTGGGGAAGGTACCGCCGGGGAAGATACCGGCGCCGATGCCGGTACCGAAAAGAGGCATAAGAAGCAGAGGATACGAAAACCTAACAAACTAGGGATTGAATTACTTGTGATCACAAAGATGAAACCTGGCAAGTTTGAGCCGTTAGAGCCAGAAGAACCTCGCAGGTGCTATGGGAACCAAGTAGGATGCATCCTAGGGGAATGCGCGAGCATCTATGACGATGACTTAAGGAGTAAAGAACATATGACGCAGTTGCTACTAATGAAGTCGCACAAGAGATTCAAGTTCCCCGATCGGGATGATAACATAGAACAACCGTGGGATGATCCGAAGATGAAAAAGATTAACAATCACGCCATGGGCATGTTCAGCAATGATTTGGCCGCCTGGAAATCGAGGGTGAAACGAGCTATTGAGGCTGAGGAACCCCTGTCCAAGATTCTGGAGGAAAATCCGACACTTACGGAAGAGCAGTTCGAAAAGTTCAAAGACACTTGCGCTACCGAGGACGCCAAGGCTAAAGCTGCCAAATTCAAGAGCCTTCAGCAACGGAACACGGGGAAGCATCGCCTCGGAAGCCGTGGCTACCTCGGTAAAAGGCCCATATGGGATAAGGAGGACGCGGAACGTGAAGCCATGGGTCTCCCAGACCCCTTCGCGAAGTTCACCAACCCCTTGGAGCATGACTTCATCAGGGTCCGCTACAAGTGGGACAAGGAGAAAAAGGTTTTTTACACGGACAAGATCACGAGGAAATTGATTAGACTACTGGAGAAGCAACACCAGCTTGCAGCCGAAAACCCTACTTCTCCGATGAGGCCCAAGTGGGACACCCCTCTCAACCGGGCCTTGAACGAACTTAAGGGACTCCCTTTGGGCCAGCGGCCGCAATATGGTCGTGTGCACGGCGCTGGAGATGGCGCCACGTGGAAGGTGTTTTACAACGAGGGCCCGGAGGCCAAGAAGCAGAAAAAGAAGTTTAGTCAGGCGGGCATCGACGCGAAGGTGAAGCTTGCGGTCGAGAAAAAAGCAGCTGAGGACGCGAAAAAAGTAGCCGAGGACAAATATGAGTTGTTACAGCAGGCAGTCAATGCAGCTGTAACTGCCTGCAGAAATGATTTTGCTACTAACTTGGTTCCAGTTATCATCAACTGGACGAAGGAAAATCCAGACAAGACAGCACATGATTTCCCGTTGCCCAGTTTCAATGGGAGCAACTCCATGAACAACAACATCATCACACCATCACTTGCCCACGCAACCGGGCCTCCTCTCGCAGCCGCAGCCGCTCCCACTCATAGCAGCCCGTCCTCAGTCTCTGGCGCGCTCGATGGGCCTTAGTCTTTGGTTGAGCTCGACGCCATCACGGTAATTACATGTCGCACCACCATATATGTGTTTCGGATGTTTTACGCCACAGACATATGTGTTTGCAGGTGAAAGAAACCCCGTGCACCATACTCTACTTGATCAAAGGCCAGAAGGTGGACGTGGGAAAGGGGATGATAATGAACCCCTTGCAACCCACGTTCCACAATCAGCCGATCCCTGCTGGGCACTTCAGGGTTAGCTTGTCCAGTGTGAAATCGGGGCACGAGGATTGGCCTCCTCCATTACAGCATGTGGGAGCGGACGACAAGACCCCGCCGCGGATTGGAAGCTGCAAGGGTTGGGTGCTGCTATGGCCGAAAAATCTTATTCGTCTGGAGCCGGCCGAGAGCACATCAATAACCACACATCAACAAGCATGTGCGGAGACCACCACCCCGCCTACGCAATTACCAGCTCCTGTAGTGCCGGGTGAGAGCGGCGGACGACATGATGAAGGGGGTGCAATAGTGCTGGCTGATGTAATTTGTCCTGTAGAACAGAGAATGGATGATGGGACGGAGGTCGACCCTATGGATTTCCTCAATACAAACGCATATGACTGTGACATAGAATTGATGAGTCAACCATATGACGAATCGGGCTATCAGCTTGCTAATGAGGATATGGATGATATGCCCGGGCAGGAAGGTCATAGCAGGGATTGCAAAAAGTCTCTCTTCATGAAATCCTCACAGGACATGCCTGAAGATGCCGCCTCAACACAGGCTCAACTATCCCAGCGCGAGGGTCGTACAGTACTTAGCCCGGGAACACTGGGGCGGGGGTTAAGGAAGGGTCTAGAAGGTGTGCCCAAGAAAAAGGAGAGAAAGAGATCGGGGAAGATAGCTGCCTCCAAAAAAGTCAGAGCACATAGCAGCCAAACGATGCATTCTGAAGAGCGTGTACCCATGAAAGGTGCGGCCATGTTCCATCTCACGGGCGAGCCGATGCTACCGCCGAAACCGTTGGAGGCACTATCAGGGGATCTCAGGAGATTGCACGACCATGTGCTGTCACCTGAGAAAAGCCTACTAGCCTCAAAGGATCCAGGATATCCGACATACATGGCTCGTGTGCTTGAGGGGAAGTGCTACGTTGAGACACGACCCGTGGAGGTGTTCTTCCTGCGGTTTGACCATATCTTTGAGATGTTTCTGACAAGGCGGCTCGATTTTACAATCGTCCGCCTTTTTGCGCTACATATGAGCTCTGTCATGAACAGTGAAGAAGTCTCGCAAATCTGTGTGGCGGATCCGTACTACATGCACGAGTCTTTCTTGAGTCTCGGCGACTTTGAGCGTGAAACTACTAGGGACTACCTCCAAAACTTCATGGTACAGAATAAGGACCGGGAAATTGTCCTCGTGCCTTATCATCCAAAGTAAGTCAGTTTCGAACAACCCTTTCATACAGCTCAATCATTCCTTCTCTCTCTATGGGGAATAATTTGAGGTGTCTTTTCCCCGCAGCAACGGGCGCGCCGAAGGACGGATTGTACATCCTCCATCTCATGATTTAGTTCAACACGGATCACCAAAAGCTTCGCATGAGAAGCAGAAATGATGATCATATCCACAAGTGGCTAGAATCTCATGGAGAAGCGGATTATAAACTTAGAGATGACTTCTTTCGCATCCAAAGCGACATTGCAACGATCATCATGAAAGAAGTCGTCAATGAGAAGGGGATGTTCCACCATGGCCCTATATCGTGAGCTGACGTCCGAACTCGCATAGGCATGCAACGTCTAGACCTCACGCCGTTCAAGAAGCTAGGGTCCATCCTCGATGATATGGAAGGATGGAACTTCTAGTGATTTATGATGCCGATGATGATGATATGTGTCGGTTGAACTTGTATACTATTTGTAGCGATGCAACTTTGTGATGTCCATGATCCCTGCCGAACTTGCGTAACGCTACTTTGTTAGTTTGCGTACGATGACCTGCGTACCTCTAGTTAATTAATTTGTGTACTATATGTTGCATCTAGTTGCTAACCCTTTCTTTTTCGGTGTTCTCTAGTATATTTTGTTGCATATATATGATTGTACATCCTCTTCATGAACATGCATCTCTAACAGGTACCTAGTTTCTTGATGGCGAGATGGAACTGCTATGTCGTTTACAAAGGGAAGGTTCCGGGGGTGTACAACGAGTGGCATGAGTGTCAGGCGCAAGTGAATGGGTTCTCAGACGCCAGCCATAAAGGCTTCAAAAGCAGACAAGAAGGAGAAGCTAGTTACTTGAGGTTCACGCTAGCGCGAGAGAAGACTCGTAACCGCCATCTCATGTACTGCATAGTTCCGCTCTCACTCATAGTGATAGCTCTTCTCGCGTATACCTTTGTTTAGATGGATGACGTTGTAGTTGCAAGTATTCGAGACTCGCATGTATCGCTATTTTCGAGATGATGACAAGATACCACTTTGTGTTGGATGATGATTATGACGAGACTCTTTGTATGTATATGCTATGATTACATTTGTGGTCTCGCAGACATTTGTATGTGTATCATGATGACATTTGTATGTGCTAAAGATTCTTCTATAAAGCCTATTCAAATACAAAACAAATATGCGGAAAAAAAAACAAAAAACTACTAAAATTAGCAGTAGCGAGTGGAGAAAAGTTAGAAGCAGCACGGTTGTAGCAGTAGCGCGCACAGGGGAAGCGCGCTATAGCTATTAGCAGTAGCGAGGTTCCTTTAAGCATGCTGCTGCAACACTTGTGTAGCAGTAGCGCGGGTGGACCAGCGCTACTGCTATACGTTAGCTGTAGCGCCTTATTAGTAGTGTCGTCCCCCGTGCTACTAAAAGGCCGAAAACCTGCGCTGCTGCTAGGCTTTTCCCTAGTAGTGCTTGTTTGTCATGCCTGCTACTGCTTAGAGTTGAGTCAGGTCAGATTCATCGAGAATGAATTGGAATGGTGATGAACATGTCCTACTGTGTGTGAGCTAAGTGCGTGAACACGATTTGGTAATGGTAGTGGTGAGAGGCCATGCAGGAGTACATGTTGGGTTGTCTCATTGAAACCGTCCTCAGGAACTGAGTTCTGTGTTTGTGATCCATGAACAGCTACTACCACACATTGGGATCCTTAATTGACTCTCTCGGCTTCTTAACCACCCTTGTCCTCTGTCCAGGAGCTGCAAGTAGTTTCTGGTGTTTGTAGTATGCTGGAGGCCATGCGCAGCACTGACCCGCGGGGTGGGCTATGATGCTGTAGGCACGTGGCACGGTGTACCGGGCGCCCGTTTCATGTCTCAAAAACCCTGCTCACATCATTCGGGGCCGTATGTGGAAACTTCAGCAGAACTCCCTGCGGATGGAACCTAAATAGGCGATAAACTTGGACTAGAGACTTGAGTGTTTAGGTAGGCCGTGGCCGACACCCTCGCCAGGCTTCCGCTTTAAGGTTGCCGAGATACATGACGTGTACATGGCGGTAAGCGGCGAGAGCGTGTGTGAAGAAGTACACCCCTGCAAGGTTAACATCATCTATTCGAATAGCTGTGTCCGCGGTAAAGGACTTTTGGGTTGCCTATAACAGTTCATAGACAATTGAAAGTGGATAATCTAAAATGCGCAAGATAAGCGTGAGTGCTATGGATGGCATTCTCGTAGGGAGACGGGAGCGGATCCATAGTGGAATATTGATATGGTGAATTTGTGGACTCGTGTGCGCCACCTCAAAAGAGTTACTTGCAATCGTAGTTCAGGATAGCCACCGAGTCAAAGCTGGCTTGCTGCAGTTAAACTCCACTACCCCCTTTGTTGATACCGATGCATATGTAGCTAGTTCTGATGTAAGTCTTGCTGGGTACATATGTACTCAGGTTTGCCTATTTTTATGTTTTGCAGAGAGACGTCAGTCTCGCTAGTAGTTCCGTGTGGACTTCGACGTTTAGGTTGATACCTCAGCTATGATCTTGTGCCCTCGGCAGGGTCTTGTAGATAGTCAGGCTACTCAGCCTTCTTCATTTGTAGTTGTTTGTACTCAGACAAGTTAAGCTTCCGCATGTGCTCATTGCTTGTATGCTCTGTATGTTGGGGCCATGAGATCCATGTTTGTAATACTTGGCTCCTCGGAGCCTAATGAATAAATACTTGAGTCGTAGAGTTATGTTGTGATGCCATGTTGTATTTACACATATCGAGCATATTGTGTGTATGATTGAAATGCTTGGTATGTGTGGGATCCGACAACCTAGTTGTTTATCCTTGGTAGCCTCTCTTATGGGGAAATGTAGTCTTGTGCTTCCTTGAGCCATATTAGTCTACTACAGCCCGGTTCACCGGAGTCCTACTAGACCAGCACTACTGCTCCGGAGCACTTGACTGGCCGGCATGTGATTCATGTTGTTCCGGTGTCTGTCCCTTCGAGGAAATGTCACACGGTGACATCCGGAGTCCTGCCTAGCCTGCTACAGCCCGGTTCACCGGAGTCCTGTTAGCCCAGTGCTACAGTCCGGATTCGCACGCTGCTGACCGACATGCTCGATGTTGATTCATGTATGCCTATCCCCGTAAGTTAGTGCCACCATGGGTTCACGACTAGTCATGTCGGCCCAGGTTCTCTGACATATGGATGCTAGCGACACTGTCATATACGTGAGCCAAAAGGCGCAAACGGTCCCGGGCCATGGTAAGGCGACACCCGTGGAATACCGTGCGTGAGGCCGCAAAGTGATATGGGGTGTTACCGGCTAGATAGATGTGACTTGGAATCGGGGTCCTGACACATACGGTGTCATCTATCCAGAACTAGTTCCTGTCGGAACCCAGACAGCCTTTCGGCTCTATGAAACTATTTCGCGGGGAGGGAGAGAGAAGCCAGATCATTGCATGGCACTTGTATGTGAGCAGGGATGAGGAGAATGGCAGCCCCTTCTCCTCCTTTTATAGGCCAAGGCAAGGGGTGGGGTGGTGGAGGAAATAATAAACAACCATGCTACATGTCCCACATGAATGGTGAAATGGTAACTCAAGTGGGGCACCAAGGGGACACCATGAAGGCACCCCCGTGGCCAGCCACAACCTTGCACCCTCCCATGGGGGGGCCCAACAAACCACCAACATGTCTCCTAGAAATATGGGTGCTCTCTAGACAAAAAGCCACCAAACATGTAACCCATGATTTGTTGGATCTTGTCCCCTCGTGTTGAGACAATATGTTTTCCGCGAAACATTTTTTCTGAAAAATTCCAGAAGGTCCCAGAACATTTCCGGCACCCTCTAAAATTCTTCTGGGCATGATCTGAAACATTTACGGTGTGGTGATTTTTATCAGCGAAAAGCAACAACGGCGGTTACAGCAGCTCCGGAACATTTTCAGTTTTTCTCTCCGAATATTCCCAAAAGTTCCCAGACCAATTCTGGGGCCCTCTAAGAATTTCCAGGCGAGTGCCGAAACCATTTTGACCTAATAATATATTCTGAAACAACTTTTCGGTTTTACCAAAACTCTTTCGGTGTACTCTCTCCGGATCTCTTCCGTTGTCTCCGAAACTTTTCCGGTGACTTTCTCTCAGAATACCTGTCTAGTATTCAGCACATAGATGACCCTTAAGCGTGTGACCCTATAGGTTTGGTGAAGTATAGACATGACCTGGAACCCCTTCTGATGAATGATCAACATCGGAGCCGTGGACACCCATATTGACCCCTATACCCACACGAATGAATATTTGAGTGAACCTCAAGTTGCCGTGTGGTATTCCTGTTGATTCGTGATATGTTACAAATACCCGAGGTGAGATTTACTTGCATCCCCGTGGATCAACGACTTGTCGACTATGCTAGTTACCTCTTTACCGGTTTTGTTCTCTTTTCTCGTTTCGGTGTTGCGGCATCCCTGTGATCAAATCACACTGTGTCTGGCCAGACGATGATGGATACCGTAACACTGAGAGGGCCCGAGAATATCTCTCCATCGTCGAAGGAGCAAATCCCAATCTTGAGTTATCAAGTTACTTGACACACTTCTCCATCAACCTGTAAGCCACCGTAACAGCCACCCATTGCTACCTCTCGCGCACTGCGTTGGTTTTCCTCGAAGAGGAAGGGATGATGCAGCAAAGTAGCGTAAGTATTTCCCTTAGTTTTTGAGAACCAAGGTATCAATCTAGTAGGAGGCTACGTGATAGTCCCTCGTACCTGCACAAAACAAATAAATCCTCGCAACCAACGCGATAAGGGGTTGTCAATCCCTACACGGCCACTTACGAGTGTGAGATCTGATAGATATGATAAGATAATATTTTTGGTATTTTTATGATAAAGATGCAAAGTAAAATAAAAGCAAAGGGAAAGCAAAGGGAAATAACTAAGTATTGGGAGATTAATATGATGAAGATAGACCCGGGGCCATAGGTTTCACCAGTGGCTTCTCTCGAGAGCATAAGTATTCTACGGTGGGTGAACAAATTACAGTTGAGCAATTGACAGAATTGAGCATAGTTATGAGAATATCTAGGTATGATCATGTATATAGGCATCACGTCCGAGACAAGTAGACCGACTCCTGCCTGCATCTACTACTATTACTCCACTCATCGACCACTATCCAGCATGCATCTAGAGTATTAAGTTGACGAAAACAGAGTAACGCCTTAAGCAAGATGACATGATGTAGAGAGATAAACTCATGTAATATGATGAAAACCCCATCTAGTTATCCTCGATGGCAACAATACAATACGTGGCTTGCTGCCCCTACTTTCACTGGGAAAGGACACCGCAAGATTGAACCCAAAGCTAAGCACTTCTCCCATTGCAAGAAAGATCAATCTAGTAGGCCAAACCAAACTGATAATTCGAAGAGACTTGCAAAGATAACCAATCATACATAAAAGAATTCAGAGAAGATTCAAATATTGTTCATAGATAGACTTGATCATAAACCCACAATTCATCGGTCTCAACAAACACACCGCAAAAAGAAGATTACATCGAATAGTTCTCCACAAGAGAGGGGGAGAACATTGTATTGAGATCCAAAAAGAGAGAAGAAGCCATCTAGCTACCAACTATGGACCCGTAGGTCTGAGGTGAACTACTCACACTTCATCGGAGGGGCTATGGTGTTGATGTAGAAGCCCTCCGTGATCGATGCCCCCTCCGGCGGATATCCAGAACAGGCCCCAAGATGGGATCTCGTGGATACAGAAAGTTACGGCGGTGGAATTAGGGTTTTGGCTCCGTATCTGATCGTTTGCGGGTACGTAGGTATATATAGGAGGAAGTAGTACGTCGGTGGAGCAACAGGGGGGCCACGAGGGTGGAGGACGCGCCTGGGGGGTTGGCGCGCCCCCTTACCTCGTGGCCTCCTCTTTTGTGTCTTGACGTAGGGTCCTAGTCTCCTGGGTCTTGTTCATTGAGAAAATCACGTTCCCGAAGGTTTCATTCCGCTTGGACTCCGTTTGATATTCCTTTTCTTCGAAACCCTAAAACAGGCAAAAAACAGCAATTCTGGGTTGGGCCTCCGGTTAATAGGTTAGTCCCAAAAATAATATAAAAGTGGATAATAAAGCCCAATAATGTCCAAAACAGTATATAATATAGCATGGAGCAATCAAAAATTATAGATACGTTGGAGACGTATCAAGCATCCCCAAGCTTAATTCCTGCTCGTGCTCGAGTAGGTAAATGATAAAAACAGAATTTTTTATGTGGAGTGCTACTTGGCACAATTTTAATGTAATTATTCTTAATAGTGATATGAATATTCAGATCCAAAAGATTCAAGACAAAAGTTCATATTGACATCAAAATAATAATACTTCAAGCATACTAACTAAGAAATTATGTCTTCTCAAAATAACATGGCCAAAGAAAGTTCATCCCTACAAAATCATATAGTTTAGTCATGCTCCATTTTCGTCACACAAGAATGCTCTCATCATGCACAACCCCGATGACAAGCCAAGCAATTGTTTCATACTTTAGTAATTTCAAACATATAAACTTTCACGCAATATATGAGCGCGAGCCATGGACATAGCACTATGGGTGGAATAGAGTATAATGAGGGGGGTTATGTGGAGAAGACAAAAAGGAGAAAGTCTCACATCAATGAGGCTAATCAATGGTCTATGGAGATGCCCACCGATTGATGTAAATGCAAGGAGTAGGGATTGCCATGAAACGGATGCACTGGAGCTATAAATGTATGAAAGCTCAACAAAAGAAACTAAGTGGGTGTGCATCCAACTTGCTTGCTCACAAAGACCTAGGGCACTTGAGGAGGACCATTGTTGGAATATACAAGCCAAGTTCTACAATGAAAATTCCCACTAGTATATGAAAGTGACAAAACAAGAGACTCTCTATCATGAAGATTACGGTGCTACTTTGAAGCACAAGTGTGGCTAAGGATAGTAACATTGTCCCTTCTCTCTTTTTCTCTCATTTTTTGGGCCTTCTCTTTTTTATATAATTCCTCACTTGGGACAATTCTCTAGAAAATGATGATCATCACACTTCTATTTATTTACAACTCAATGATTACAACTCGATACTAGAACAAAAGATGACTCTATATGAATGCCTCCGGCGGTGTACCGGGATATGCAATGGCCCAAGAGTGACATGTACAAAAGAATTATGAACGGTGTCTTTGCCACAAATACTATGTCAACTACATGATCATGCTAAGCAATATGACAATAATGAATGTGTCATGATAAACGGAATGGTGGAAAGTTGCATGGCAATATATCTCAGAATGGCTATGGAAATGCCATAATAGGTAGGTATGGTGGCTGTTTTGAGGAAGATAAGGAGGTTTATGTGTGAAAGTGCGTATCATATCACGGGGTTTGGATGCACTTGCGAAGTTTGGGCCAACTCTCAATGTGAGAAAGGGCAATGCACGGTACCGAAGAGGCTAGCAAGGATGGAAGGGTGAGAGTGAGTATAATCCATGGACTCAACATTAGTCATAAAGAACTCACATACTTATTGCAAAAATCTACAAGTCATCAAAAACCTCGGCACTATGCGCATGATCCTAGGGGGATAGATTGGTAGGAAAAGACCATCGCTCGTCCCCGACCGCCACTCATAAGAAGAACAATCATATAACACCTCATGTTTCAAATTTGTTACATAACGTTTACCCTACATGCATGCTACGGGACTTGCAAACTTCAACACGAGCATTTCTCAATTTCACAACTACTCAACTAGGACGACTTTGATATTATTACCTCCATATCTCAAAACAATCATCAAGCATGAAACTTCTCTTAGTATTCAAAACACTCATAAGAAAATTTTACTAATCTTGAATACCTAGCATATTAGGATTTTAAGCAAATTACCATGCTATTTAAGACTCTCAAAATACTCTAAGTGAAGCATGAGAGATCAATAGTTTCTATAAAACAAATCCACCACCGCGCTCTAAAAGATATAAGTGAAGTACTAGAGCAAAACTATATAACTCAAAAGATATAAGCAAAGAACATAGATTATTCTAGCAAATTCCAAATCATGTATGGCTCTCTCAAAAGGTGTGTACAGCAAGGATGATTGTGGTAAACTAAAAAGTAAAGACTCAAATCATACAAGACGCTCCAAGCAAAACACATATCATGTGGCAAATAAAAATATAGCTCCAAGTAAAGTTACCGATAGAAGTAGACGAAAGAGGGGATGCCTTCCGGGGCATCCCCAAGCTTTGGCTTTTAGGTGTCCTTAGATTATCTTGGGGGTGCCATGGGCATCCCCAATCTTAGGATCTTGCCACTCCTTGTTCCATAATCCATCAAATCTTTACCCAAAAAGTGAAAACTTCACAACACAAAACTCAAAGTAGAAAATCTCGTGAGCTCCGTTAGTGAAAGAAAACAAAAGAACACTTCAAGGTACTGTAATGAACTCATTCTTTATTTATATTGGTGTTAAACCTACTGTATTCCAACTTCTCTATGGTTTATAAACTATTTTACTAGCAATAGATTCATCAAAATAAGCAAACAACACACGAAAAACAGAATCTGTCAAAAACAGAACAGTCTGTAGTAATATGTAGCTAGAGCAAGATATGGAACCCCAAAAATTCTAAAATAAATTGCTGGACGTGAGTAATTTATCTATTAATCATCTTCAAAAAGAATTAACTAAATAGCACTTTCCAAATAAAAATGGCAGCAGTTTTCATGAGCCCTAAAGTTTCTGTTTTTTACAGCAAGTGTAACAAGACTTTCCCCAAGTCTTCCCAACGGTTCTACTTGGCACAAACACTAATTAAACACAAAAAACACAAGAAAAACAGAGGCTATATAAATTATTTATTACTAAACAGGAGAAAAAAGCAAGGAATAAAAATAAAATTGAGTTGCCTCCATGACAAGCAAGGATCACTACAAAAAAAATACACTTCCGTGATGATATGTGTTTGTCACAGTAGGTCGCGTTTTTTGTCATGCATGTACATCCATGACAAATTTATGACAGAATCAAGATAGTCATACCTGTTGTCGGTGTCAAAACCGGCGGATCTCGGGTAGGGGGCCCAAACTGTGCGTCTAGGCCGGATGGTAACAGGAGGCAGGGGACACGAAATTTTACCCAGGTTCGGGCCCTCTTGATGGAGGTACAACCCTACGTCCTGCTTGATTAATATTGATGATATGGGTAGTACAATAGTAGGTCTACCACGAGAACAGAGAGGCTAAACCCTAGAAGCTAGCCTATGGTATGATTGTATGTTATGGTTCTTGTCCTACGGACTAAAACCCTTCGGCTTATATAGACACCGGAGAGGGTTAGGGTTACACAAGGTCGGTTACAAAGGAGGAGATATCCATATCCGTACTGCCTAGCTTGCCTTCCACGCCAAGTAGAGTCCCATCTGGACACGAGACGAAGTCTTCAATATTGTATCTTCATAGTCTAACAGTCCGGCCAATGGATATAGTCCGGCTGTCCAGAGACCCCCTAATCTAGGACTCCCTCAGTAGCCCCTGAACCAGGCTTCAATGACGATGAGTCCGGCGTGCAGTATTGTCTTCGGCATTGCAAGGCGGGTTCCTTCTCCGAATACATCATAGAAGAATTTTAATACGAGGATAGTGTCTGACCCTGCAAAATAAGTTCCACATTCCACCGCAGAGAGAATAATATTTTCGCAGATCTAATTTGCTGGCTTGTTTTGGCAGCACGACGTTATGTCATGGCACGGTGATTATTCAAACCGTTTCTTTTAACTAGCTCCACACATAACGTGAGGCGGTTTCTTGACACGTCTTGCCGAAGCGGAGATCGTGTCCCCCCTAATTACGGGATTCTCATTAATGCGGTCGTGGGTAACCCAACCGTGTCTAGGACTCCTAGATTATAGGAAAGTCCTAAACGGCTACGGAGAGGACGCTTGATATTCACCCTCTTTATAAAGGGACAAGGTTTTCGCTTTTTCCCTCTCGTACTCAATCGAAGCCTTCCCCCGCCTCGAGTTCTAACACCCAAAGCCCAGGTTAGGTGCTCCGGATCTTCAATCATGTTTGGATCCAGCCTTCAAGGCCGATGGATGCCCTCCTCCGTTACGGAAGAGGACATTAAGAAGTTGAGGGAGGCCAGATACCTAACCGCCGAGGTTTCGCATCGGCTGCCTGCTCGAGGGCAGATCGTCCCTACTCCCAAACCCAACGAGAACGTTGTGTTCGTATCCCACTTCCTACGAGGTCTAGGCCTCACTCTGGATCCTTTCGTCAAGGGTTTGATGTTCTATTACGGGCTAGATTTCCACGATCTAGCTCCGGACTCCTTTCTCCACATCTCAACATTTAGTGTCGTGTGTGAGGCCTTCCTCCGCGTTACCCCTCACTTCAGCCTGTGGCTCAAGACCTTTGAAGTAAAGCCGAAGATGATCGAGGGGCAACATGCAGCGTGCGGAGGTGCATCAATAGGCAAGATGGCGGGAGCTCCATGGCCGAAAGGTTCCTTTCCAGAGGTGTCCGAATTATGGCAACGGGAGTGGTTTTACGTCACGGCTCCCAGAGGTGCCAAGTGGGCGGCTGCCCCCGCTTTCCGCTCGGGCCCCCCACCACAACTGATGTCATGGATTAGCAGAGGTCTGAGCTGGGGTCCAGCCAAGGACGTGCCTATACTGCAAAGCCGCATCCGAGATCTCTTCGAGGGAGATTATAACTTGGCTATGGTAGTACAAGTTATGCTGGTTCATCAAGTCCAGCCTTGCAGATGCCGGCCCCTTCGCTTGTGGGAGTTCAACCTAGAGGGACCGCGTGCCATTCAAAGTTTCCTCGGCTTGACGCACAAGGAGATGTACAAGTCATTCTTCGGACCTCAAGTAGAGTGTCCGGATATTACCGAGGACGTGGGCCTGAGCAGTAACCGCGCCGCCGAACAAGTAAGAAATCCTCTGGCCGAACACACTCTCTTTTATTTGTCACAAAGTTATTTCTGAGAATTTGCTTTTTGATCAGGACTGACTAACAAAGGCGAAGATGATTTCGTGTTTGGCCCCCCACACCAAGGGTTTGGAAAATCCGGTATTGGAAAAGAAACTCGAGGTTGCACCTTGCCCGAAGCCCTCGAAGGAAGATACCGAGGGGGATAATACGGGCGAACGCGGGCCCCCATCACTGCCCGTTCCAACCGAGGGAATGAGCGTCTCCATGAAGGAGGACAACCGGAGGAGGAAAAGGACTGCTTCCGAGGATCCGGAAGCCTAAGCCTCCAAACGGGAGAAGAAGTCTCCCACAGAGGGCCCTGCCTCGAGGGGTGCTTTTGCCGCACAAAGTCCGCGGGGGGATCAGCCCTCCAACGAGTCGTAAGTGATCCAAAATACTTTAATAGTAAAGGTATACTATCTTTTTTTCTGAGAAAATAACCACCGCATATATCTTGAAGTTCGGGCCTTAGCCCCTCTCAGATGAGCTCGTCTTTGGGGGATCTTCTTCCAGAGATGATGGAGAGCGAGACTCCTCCCCCGGACTCCTCCGCTCAAGAAGCGGGTGACCCTGAAGTGTCGTCACGGAGGGCCTCTCCGGATCCGGTGAGGCCAGAAGATAATCCCATAGACCCCCGAAGTCCTCAACGTCCGTCTCCCGAAGAGAGCAGACAAAAGAGTCCGGCACCGTCTGGTGTGCGGTCGGACATTCTGAGGGAGTTGGTGGGGCGAGCGGCCATCTCAGAAGAACACCGTATGCTGATGGGTACGATGATGGAGAGAATCTCGTCCGCCAAAAGCGGATTACATGAAGCTTTTATGAGTCTACTGACAGGCTTTGAGGTACGGGAGATAATATGTGATAGTACTGCACGTGTTAGGTGTGCCTTGTGTAGATAGTAGCCCCTGAGACTCTGGTTGTCGTCGAGAACGGCAGCGAACAGAGTATCATATTCCCAGGCAATAACGATACTGCCCCTATGTGCAGGTGGTGGAAGCTCCGGTGGCTAGACGGACTAGTGAGTTTGCCAAATTAAAACGGCAACTTGATGCGGCAGACACCGACATCGAGCTTGTTAACAAGAGGCTTGACGAGGCACAGGGTAAGTGTTATTATCTGGTGAACGCCACATAGTAAGAAAAGCATGATGCCAGTATCTTTAATATGTTGTGACTGCAGATGGAGCTGCCACCGTGGAAATCCTGCGGGCAGAACTTGCCCGAGCCAAGGAACAAGCGAGGATTAGTAATGCCGCTGCTTTGAAGGCGGCCGGACACTTGAAAGCCGAGAAGGCCGCACATTGCGAGAGCCAAGAGAAGATGGCCAAGATGGCCGTAGAATTAAAAGAGACTGCCACCGTTGCCGGGTCCTTGAAGTAGAAAACAGAGGGAAGGCAACAGACCTTGAGAAGGCCACGGCGGCGGACAAAGACACCTGTTCTACTATGAGAGCAAAGAAGGAGGAGCTGTGGGAAGACGGGGATATTGCGGCTAGGAAACCCTTCATGTTACGGAGGAAGTTCGGAGATCCACGGTATGCCCTTCTGGATCAGTTGTGGAGCTCGGCAGATGCGGATATGGATTTGGCGGCGAGCGCTGCCGATGCGGTCAAGTACTTCCAAGGTCAGACAGATCATGAAGTGGACAAGCTGTTCTGGTCGCAATTTCACGTTCCAGAGCATCCACTTTCATTGACTGACCAGCTAGCCGAATGGGCCGAACTGAATACGTTGTCCGGACTCGCCATGAGGTCTGTTGTGGATCAGCTATGGCCGGAAAAGCCAAAGCCGAACAACTATTTCAGCTTAGTGCAGCAGTTCCTTGGTGCGGTGCCGCGTATTAATGCGATGAAGAGGTCGGCATGCATAGAAGGCTCGCGGATGGCCCTTGCCCGTGTTAAGGCATACTGGGCGGAGATGGACGCTACCACTGTTGCGGCGCAGGGTTCGGCCATAGGCCGAGTGGCTGCCGAGCCTTATTTCGAGGAGGTTCTCGAGGGTGCTCGTTTGATAGAGGCCCAGTGCTCGAAGAATATTATGTTTGAGTGATATGTATTCTCATTTTAAACACAATGCTTTTATAAAGTTTTTATAAGGCTATGTTTATACTTTTGCCTGAAAGTAGTATGATGCCTCCTGTGCGGCCGTTTATGTATACATGTGTATAACCTGAAAGATTGCAGCCGTCGGCTTCAACCCCCACGCATATAATGCAGAGGTGCTCGCAAAAAACGTGTGTTCACACTTAACCGAATGTCTTGGTCCTATTAAGGAGGTGATAGCGTAGCGAGCGAGGCAACCGGACTATAATGCTTTAACACTTTCACTTAGCCATAGGAGTTTGACAGTGGGGCTACTAGATAGCCCCTGGTGGCTCCGCACTCTCCCGATCGCGGGGTGCGTACATGCCTGGCCGGAAAATGGCCCTTCGTTAAGGCGGAGGAATTCTAACATTCCGATAGGTCATCGAGTGGTTGACCAGTCTCACGCTATATCATGATAGTCAGTTTTCGGCTTTCTCTACTGAGGTGCTCGCCCGGATGAACCAGGGCACAATCGCAGTACTTCTCCTGGTGCTACCTTAGCCGATAAAGCGGAACGTAAGGCACCAAAACACAGGAGCCGGGCAAACCCAACATTTGACCAAAGACAATGATTCGGAGCTGATGCATATAAGGCCAAACTCGCAATGCCGAACACTCCCTAAGGTATTCGGTCTTTATGATATAAACCGGGCCTAAATAGTGCCCTTTGTAAGTAGCCCCTTGTGTCCAGGTACGTGCATTATTCTGACGTGGCCACATGCCAAGACGTCAGCATCCTTCTCAACTGTGCTGAGAATTCGGTGGATATGTATCAACAAGAGACAGTAAAAAAGGTTTACGCAGGGTCTCAATCTAAAAAGAATCCTTGGAGCGGGTCCCTGCTGCACGTCTGCGCCTGTGTCTCCGTTGTGTCGTATCCTAGACGGGTGTAGCACGATGATCATCTGTGAAAGAGAGGAACTTAGGTGAAAAAGTTGTCGTGCAAAAAGATAGTTTTAAAAGAAACCATGTATATTTCAAGATGAGTAAAAATTGCCACTTGTCTGCGCACGTTGAGCCCCTTGTATTTGTAATAGGGGTGTGACCATTGATCCGATATGAATTACATATAGCTGTGGCGGACTCGTCTAACCGTGTCCGAGGTCTTGAAGACCTGTTAAATGCTTTATTTGGTGAGGCCGTTTTTAGTGTGCGGCTGCCAAGGCAGCCGCACGCTCTTCGGTGCGCAAAGATTGCTTAATACTTCTGTTCACTGTAATGATGCCACATGGGCCGGGCATCTTGAGTGTGAGGGAAGCGTAGTGCGGTATTGCATTAAAGCGAGTGAAAGCTTCGCGTCCGAGTAGTGCTTGATAGCCACTTTGGAACGGAGCGATGTGGAAGGTTAAATGTTCGCTACGGAAGTTATCGGGGAAGCCGAATATAACCTTTAGTAGCAGGGATCCCGTACAATGAGCCCCTGGGCCTGGCATTACTCCTTTAAAGGTAGTGTTGCTATGGCAAATTTTTGTTGGGTCTATCCCCATTTCGCGGATTGTATCCTGGTATATCAGGTTTAGACTACTGCCACCGTCCATCAGGACTCGTGTGAACTGGTATCCGTCAATTATTGGGTCTAATACCAGGGCAACCCATCCTGCACGCCGGATACTTGCTGAGTAATCAAGATGGTCGAAAGTGATCGGTTGAGACGACAAGTGGCAGGACTCCGCGGTGATAGGCCCTTGGGCATATTTTTCTGGGAGTGCCATTTTGTTTCTTCCCTCGATCACGTGTAACACGTTTACTGTTTTGACTTCTGGTGGAAATTTCTTTTTTTCCCCGGTGTCTTGCTTGAGAGGCTCATCCTCGTCTTCGCTTCGTGTATCCTCCCCCTTGTGTACGGCGTTGAGATTGCCGGACGGCTTGAAGACCCAACATTCTCTGTGGGTATGATTAGCGGGTTTACCAGGGGTGCTATGGATCTGATATGTGCAGAATTTTGTTTAGGCTGGACAGTTCGTCTCTGGAGCCTTTCGAGGGAGGCTTGTGCTGACCTGGCCGAGAGCTTTTGAATCCAGCGTTTAGTGCCGTGCTCTTCGTGCTGTATTCTTTATTCCGGCGTTTGTTATTGCTGTTGCGCCGTGATTTCCCGTTTCCATCTCAAACTTCAGATGTACTGGGGTCACCGGTGCTGCATCTGGCTAGCCAGCTGTCCTCACCCGCGCAAAATCGGGTCATAAGGCTTGTTAATGCTGCCATTGTTCTCGGCTTTTCTTGGCCGAGGTGTCTGGCAAGCCATTCGTCACGGACGCTATGCTTAAAAGCTACCAAGGCTTCAGCGTCCGGACAATCGACAATTTGGTTCTTTTTAGTAAGAAACATGTTCCAAAGTTTTCGGGCTGACTCTCCGGGCTGTTGAGTTATATGACTAAAATTGTCCGCCTCTGGAGGTCGGACATAAGTCCCTTGAAAATTTGCCCGAAAAGCATCTTCGACCTCTTCCCAGCTTCCAATGGAGTTTTCGGGGAGGCCTTTAAGCCAGTGACGAGCTGGCCCTTTGAGTTTGAGGGGTAAGTACTTGATGGCGTGGAGATCATCTCCTCGCGCCATATGGATGTGGAGGATATAGTCCTCGATCCAGACCCCAGGGTCTGTTGTTCCGTCGTATGCCTCTATGTTTATGGGTTTGAATCCCTCTGGAAATTCATGGTCCAGCACCTCATCGGTGAAACATAGGGGGTGTGAGGCACCCCTGTATCTGGGTGTACCACGTTGTTCGGATGTTTGTTGTGTTACATCGTATGCTGGGGCACGCTTGCGTGGTCCATAGATGGATCTGGTTGTGCCTTCCTTTTAGTGCGAGCACTCGCGTGGATCGCGTATTGTCTTGTGAGTGGCATTGTTTGCCGCTCTATGTTGGCCGTGAGGTCGTCTATCCAGCCAGGTGGCTGTTTTGATTTTTGGTTGTGGGCGGTCTGAGGCCTCCTCATCGAATTCAGGTAGCAACTTCCGCTTTCGGTAGCTCTTGGTGGGGCGATTGTCGCCGTGCTTCACTGCTGTGTTGAGTACTTTACTCCATCTGATTTGGAGTGTGTCCTGCGTAGCCTTGAGCCTTTGTTTCTGCTTTTTCAGACTCCTTGTGGTGGGAACAAGCCTTTGACGGGCATTCTGCTGCTCCGGGTGCCTGTCCGGCGTTATATCGTCCGGACTATTATCTTTGACAGAATTGGTTTGTTCGGTTTGATTCTCCATATTGCCGTGGTCCGGCAGTGATTTGCCCTGCTCCAACGCTGGGTCTGTATGATCATTATTTCTGCCGAGGTGGGATTTGGGGTGGCGCTTGCGCCGCCGCTTTGACTGCTTCTCGAGGGAACAAGCCTTCGGTGCGTCCTTCCGTTCCTCGTCGTCGTCTCCTTTTGATGTGTCCACCATGTATACGTCATATGATGAAGTGGACGTCCAGCGTCCTGTGGGCGGTGGTTCCTCTTCGCCTCCCGCATCGTCGTCCATACCGTCGATGTCTTCGGAGTCGAAGTCGAACATGTCAGTTGCGTCATCAACAGTGGCAATTAAGTGGGTGGTGGGTGGGCGTCGAATTTCTTCGTCGTCCACATCCCAATCCTGTTGGCCATAATCCGGCCAGGGCTCTCCTGACAAAGAGAGAGAGACCTTAGTGAATTCAGAATGTCGCCGAAGGGCGAGTGTTGAAAGATATCCGCGGCGGTGAATTCCATGATCGGCGCCCAATCGGATTCGATTGGCAGGGGCGCGGATGGTTCGGAGTCTGGAAAAGGGTCCGGCACCTTGGAGTCACGGGCTGCGCAGAGGATTATGCTGGTGTTTGGCTCGATCGCCATCGAGACTGCATCCCCTGAGTCGGTGTCTAGCCACCCGTCCTCAGTTGGCGCAGTTGGCTCCGAGCTAAGTGTCGGAGCTGATGCGGGCGTGGCCTCTGTGGTACTGTTGGGCAGCAGAGCTAGGTCATACCCATCGCGACAGTGCAGCGCGCCCGGTTGTGGCTCGAATCCATCAAAGATCAAGTCTCCGCGGATGTCGGCCATGTAGTTCAAACTTCCAAATCTGACCTGATGGCCAGGGGCGTAGCTTTCAATCTGCTCCAAACGGCCAATCGAATTAGCTCGTAGTGCAAAGCCGCCGAATATGAAGATCTGTCCGTGGAGAAAAGTCTCACCCTGGACCGCATTGCTATCGATGATAGTAGGAGCCATCAAGCCTAACGGCGACGAGACAGAGGAACTCTCAATGAAAGCACCAATGTCGGTGTCAAAACCGGCAGATCTCGGGTAGGGGGTCCCAAACTGTGCGTCTAGGCCGGATGGTAACAGGAGGCAGGGGACACGATGTTTTACCTAGGTTCGGGCCCTCTTGATGGAGGTAAACCCCTACATCCTGCTTGATTAATATTGATGATATGGGTAGTACAAGAGTAGATCTAGCACGAGATCAGAGAGGCTAAACCCTAGAAGCTAGCCTGTGGTATGATTGTATGTTATGGTTCTTGTCCTACGAACTAAAACCCTTCGGTTTATATAGACACCGGAGAGGGTTAGGGTTACACAAGGTCGGTTACAAAGGAGGAGATATCCATATCCGTACTGCCTAGCTTACCTTCCACGCCAAGTAGGGTCCCATCCAGACATGAGACGAAGTCTTCAATCTTGTATCTTCATAGTCTAACAGTCCGGCCAATGGATATAGTCCGACTGTCCGGAGACCCCCTAATCCAGGACTCCCTCACCTGTGCTATCGTAGAAGTGTTCCATGACATTACCAAAATTATCATCACGGAAGTGTCCGCTTACATGATGGTAAATCGCGCGTCACAGAAGTGCTTTCGTCAAGGATGACTGACACGTGGCATCCACCGTAACGGAACACCGTTAAGCTATCGTGTTGGGTTTTGGATCCGATAACCCGTTAACAGCCCCGACCAATGGGGATCTCCACATGTAAAATCATCATTGGCTAGAGGAAACACGTGTCGGCTCATCGTTGGGACAGATGTCATCCACTCACTGGACAGAAGGCGCCTATGATACGTCGACACGTGTCACGGCCCAACAGTGGCCCATTCCTGTGAAAAGGCTGGCCCGTTTGACTTGGTCAAAAGTTGGTGGGCCAGCCCATGGAAAGCCTGTTAACGACCTGTTTGCATATAGCCCATTTACAACCCGCTAACCCAAGGCCCATTACGCCCTATCCGAATTAGGCCCAGTAGCGTCATCTGGGCCATCCAATATGATTCTAGCCCATTTTCACTTCTGGCCCATGTATAGCCGATGACGTCTTTCGGCCCATATGAGGCCCTTTGTAACTCTTGGCCCAGTAGCGGCCCGTGCTGAAACTGGCCCGTAATGAACAGTGTATTACTTTGCACCCATTAGCGGCCCGTGGTGAAACTGGCCCGTAATGAACAGTGGATCACTTTCTACCCATTAACGGCCCGTTATTCCGTTGGGCCATTTCCAGCCCAAGTTAACTTTCGGCCTTCTGAGGGCCCATTTATTCTTGGGATCATTTGCAGCATTCGGTTACTTACGGCCCGTTACTGTCATTTTCTGCTTGTGGGCCAAATTCAGCTCGTCGTTACAGTCGGCCCGTTTGTGGACCGTTAGTCCGTTAGGGCATTTTCATAGCATCAACAAATACAGCCTATTAACAGCCCATTATGGTCAGCCCATAAAACGTACGATTTCCATTAAAGGCCGATCTACGGCCCATTAAAGGCCCGTACAAGACCCATAAGTGAGTCGGCGGCCCATGGATCCTACGAGACGTAGAAGGCCCATGGATCCTACGAGATGTAGAAGGCCCATGGATCCGACGGCCCGTGAAGGGCCATGGTCGGGCGACTTGGCCCCCGTTTGAACGACATAGCATATTCAAAGAATTATCCTACTCAATACTATCACCTCTAAAAAGCATACACTATAAAACAAAGAGATCAAGGAATAGAAAGGTAGAATAATCCTACACTATACAATAAAGAAATTACAGCCAATTATACCCAGTGGGCATTATGGTTCGGCACAAGTGATAATAAAGCATACAGAAATAGCAAATTACATACAATGGGCAAATACAGCTCATACATCATGGACGCGCATCAACTTAACTCCATTTGAACTATAATCTCTTCAGAAATAGGTTTGGCCGGATTTAGATAGCAGAAATTTGAGTCTGCAAAATCTCCAATTCATTCATGGTTACCTCAGTGTCTTGTTTCATTTTTTTGACTCCTGCATCTAATACCTGCATGTCCAGTCTCAAATTGTTGATTATACATTGACAATCATGTACACGTTGTCTTGCCACCTCTAGTTGATGCTCGAGAACATCAGCACATTCCAATTCCAATCCATAATCTTTCGGTAACGGCCATGCCGCACTGCTTGCAGATCTTTGTGTTGAGGTCACTTCATCCTGAAATGTTTCTGTAAGTACACATGGGTAGGGCAAAAATATAGTTACAACAGTGAAGCGAACAAGACACTATTTTGTACTACATGGCAAAACAGGATAGTCTGTGCAGCCTGCATACAGAAATCCCTCTTAGCTCACCAGAGGAGCATGATGTTGGGGCTCAATCGAAAACACAGACAAGTTACAAATTTAGATGGCACGTTGCGTATAAGTAAGCAAGCAGTTGGCCATTTTGTGCCTCAATTAAAGTCTTAGGGAGCATAATCAACAGAAGACGGTTTCATACGAACATGCTACAGCAGGCAAAACTATGCAATCATTAGCGTATTATAAACTTGATTGTGAGCCTCATGCAATAATAGTTGGTTAATAGACTTCAAAGCTTTAGGCACACTTCGGCAGAGTAATTAAATGGTAAGGCCTTTAATTATGTCAGCTAATAGTGATACAAGTATCGAACACCAGGCATGATTATTTGGGAATCTCATTAACTGAGGACAAATAAAGCAATTGAAAAGAGAAAATTAACTATGCCTGAAACAAACAAGGAATTGAACTGTTGAGTTGCATACAGTGACTTACCTTAGCAGGTTGAAGAGGCTCAGCGCAGCTCCTATTTCTCTTGCAAGGCTCCTTCCTGACATCTTTTACTTGGAAATCCTCAATCTTTTCTTCATTGCACCCCCTCTGCAAGGTGACACAAACTAGTTACTCTTCTCCTTGGAAGATAAATATGAATACTTTCCAGTCTGTGAACAAAAAAGGATGAGATTATAACAAAAGAACACCACATAATGAAACATGCCGCATCTCTTGCACTTGCACACAATGAAATCAGCATTTACTATGTCTGCACTATGTAAAAACTAGGCATACCTTCGAACTGGATCTCCAGGTACTCTTGGAGAGCCTACTGTAGTGTACAGCCAAACCTTTATGTCAGCTATGAGTTAGACAAGGCCCCACTACAGCAGCCCTTAGTGTTTAAATCGTTGACAAGCTCTGTTAGAGTGTCAGGTCAAGAACAACAAGTAATCAAAGCAAACAGTCCTAGTAAGGCTGGCTGACGCAAACAAGCAGTTGAACAGATGTGTTAGCAAATCTTACATATCAAGAAAAGAAACAAAGAAGGAGGCTTAAAGACCATCACTTGACTGACCAGATTTAAGGGGCATTTAAACATCATGTGCAACGTATGAACTAACATAAACATTGCATATTCCAGATTCTACAATGGAATGCACATGTATTAGGTTATGCCATGTATGATGATGCCTAAATGTACAGATAGCAGGTAGGAGTGATTCATCATTGCACGCACAATTGAATTGCAGGTTATATAAGGGCCAGTTTGATTCCGCCTTTTCAGGGCATATTGTCAAAATAACCCATAAAAGATGTAAAGAAGTCATTTTTTAGTTATGAGCTTGGGCTTAACTAATTTTTCTTTGGAGGGGGTGTTTCGGGTAGAACCTCACTAGAAACTGAAGGGAAGGTGAATAGTGAAACGACTCTGTTGTCTGCCTATATTACAATCAAAATGCAACTGCTGACGCCCGTGTCACACCTGAACCTCAAGTAAAAACGAACACGCAAGCATTCATTGCCCTGCCCGCTTGCATCTCCTCTCCCCTTTCCCTCTACCTCGATCCCCTACCTGCAGCACTAGGGTTCCTCCAGTGAGCCGTCGCCACTGGTCCCATCGGGCCTGGTCCTCGACGATGCTATCTCCAGCTAGGCTACATGGCCGACGGGTAGGGGCAAATCTCCCTGGCTGCTCCTCCCTCTAGCGTCGCCCCTCATTCTCATGGTCTCCAGCAACTGCTCCACTGTGGTTCGTCCAACGCACTACTCCGGCGGGCGCTGCACAACTATGGCTGATGCCACACTGCGACAGAAGGCACCTTATTCCCCCTCCCCTCCTCCTTGGCCATGGCCTTGAGGTGTTGTTGAAGGTTGAGCTCATCCAACAAGGTGAGGATCTCCTCTGATTTTTTGCCAAATTTTCATTCTGATCCACTATACGATGAATTGCTATGAGCTGCTTCTGCTGCTGCTATATGATGCATTGCTATGAGCTGCTCCTGCTATATGATGAATTGCTATGAGCTGCTGCTGCTGTATGATGAGTTGCTATGAGCTGCTGCTGCTATATGATGAATTGCTATGAGCAGCTGCTGCTGCTATATGATGAGTTGCTACAAGCTGCTCCTGCTGCTGCTATATGATGAATTGCCATGAGCAGCTGCTGCTGCTATATGATGAGTTGCTACAAGCTGCTCCTGCTGCTGCTATATGATGAATTTTTATGAGGTTCTCCTACTACTGCTATGTGATGAATTGCTATGAGCTGCTGCTGGTATATAATGAATTGCAGATTGCTGACGGGGTCCGGTAAGGAGATCTAGAACCGTCGAGTAGGGTGAATTGCTACAAGCTGCTCCTGCTGCTGCTATATGATGAATTGTTATGAGGTTCTCCTACTGCTGCTATGTGATGAATTGCTATGAGCTGCTGCTGGTATATAATGAATTGCAGATTGCTGCTGCTGTATGATGAGTTGCTATGAGCTGCTGCTGCTGCTATATGATGCTTTCAGGTGGTGCTACTATACAATAATAACCAGCCACTTGGACCATCGAATTTCAATAAATAATTGTTCTTCATTTAAATGTGGGTCATGCGTTCTTCGTTTAAATTAGGCAATGGGATCTCTATGGAAAACATTGACAAAAATAGATTGTGCCAAGTAGATGGTATCTTTGTATTTGCATTTTGAGCAAATAGTGATGGTCTGTTTTCCTTTCATATTAATTACTGCATTGGATGCAATTTGTGATGTTTGCAAGTCAAATTAATTTCCATATGGGCAGCAAAATGAAAAAAAATAATGCAATCTAGACTTTCCACTAATCATACCAAAGATAGGCTGAAAACGCAATGAAAAGAACTGGTTGTGTGACACCCCAAAAATTTAGCCTTGTTTTAATGAATTAAAAATTTTGCCAGGAATTAAAACTTTGAATTTCTGAGCTCCATTTTGATTTTTAAATCATTTCCTTCCCTGTTATGATGAGTTTTTCCCAAAGAGAAAACTTTTCAAATATGTCATTGGACTTATTTAATCTGTCAAGAGAAACTTTCCCTTATTTAATATAACTAATTAACTAATTAAGTTGCTTGATCTTTACTTTCTTGAAAAATGGTTTTTCAAGGTTATATGGCCATATTTGAACTACAACCATTTGACAAATTCACCTAAAATTCCCACAAAAAATTGGAGATGTCATGTGATGTTTTTAAATCTTTTTCATACAAAAATATCTTTTGTTCATGTAATATTTTGAGCTCTACACTCAATCTTTCTTCTCTGGTCCAGAGTGCATTTGCACTACAACCCATTTAAATAATTCTTTCTAGCCTCCAACAAAATTATGGGATATTGGTAGTAGCATATGATTCAACTTTATGCAAAAACCTAGTGCTGTTCTTTGAAAATTTTGAGTGAATCAACCTCTTTTCCATTCTGGTCCAGCCTTGTGATTTCTACTGCAACCCTATTTAATTTTGCTCCAAAGATCTTGTGCTTTCTCCCACTTGTAGACAGCCCTACCAAACCCCTAAGTCCAGGAGCATGCACCCATTGGCATATTTTTGGTTCATGAAATAATGTCATTTATTTCCTGTCCAGAATTGTAGTTTTGCAAAACTTGCACTAAAAAGTTTGTGCTTTTCACAAACTGACCTCACCACTCTCTCTTTCATCTAAAGAGACCACCATCTCGAGTTTTTGGCCACTCCAAGACCTGCCTAAGTGCCCTTAGCATTTTGTCAAACACTCTGAGTGCATAGCCAAATTTGGCATGGATTCAAGTTTACATTGTGAACATGGCCACCTGACCTAACCACCATGCCCATTCATCCTCTATCTAACCCTAACCTAGTCCTGTTTCTTCCCACCCTCAAGCTCGACCTCTAGCATGCTCTGGCATTACGTCGAGCACGTCCCGTGCACGCCCGGAGCGCGACCAGAGCGTGCGTTTGGCACGCACATGTGCCGAGCCGACACGCTGGCCCCCACGGCTTTGGCTCGCTCTGCAGCACGACGCCACGCGCTCCCCTTCTCACCGCTACGCGCCAAGCCGCCCCTCGCCACGCCCTACAGGCCAAGAGCTAGCCGCCGCCGCCGCCCGACAGCCTCTGCCCATGTCGGTGCCGCCGAACCTTCCTCCGCTCGCCACCTGGCCCCTGGAGCAGTGCCCGCTCGTCCGCTAGCTCCTGCCGTCATCCCCAGCCACGCCACGATGCCCTGCAGCTACAGAATGGCGGTCGCCGGAGAGCTTATCCGGCCGCCGCGGAACCGACCTCGACGAGCTATAAAAAGGAGGCCCCGAACCCATTCAAGCACACAGGCAACCTTAGAATGCTCCCCTAGTTCTCCCGTGGCAGCCAATCGATCCGGAGAGGTCTCCTTCCTCATCTCCGGCAACTGCAGCCGCCGCCACTGCCCCGGCCAATTCGGCACCACCAGAGCCTCCCACTCTTCGTTCTCTCCACCAAGAGTTTCCTCATCTTCCCGTAAGCCATCCCCACTACTCGATTTTGATCGGGGCTCACTGCAGGAGAATTTTCACTCCGTCCCCGAAGCCTCCTCCGCCGCGAAGCTCGCCGCCGGCAGCTCCCTCCATCCCCACCGGCCTGGCAACCACCGGGAGGACCGCACTGGAGTGGCGGATCCATGCCCGCCCTCGGGGCCCCGCGAAGAGCTTCGAGTCGCCGGCGACGATCGCCTGAGCTCCGCCTCCGCTCGGGACAGGGGAAGGAGGGGGAAAGAGAGACTAGTCAAACCTGACTAGTGGGACTTCCTAGACCCACTGTCAGTGTCTCACCGCGCCGTCCACGTGTTTAAGTGAAGGCGTAAATCCCCCCAGTACGTTTTCCCCGCTCCGAAAGCGTATTCCCCTCTGAAACGTTTTCTTTTCTGTTTTATTTCAAATAACAAATTTGACCAAATCTTTGACTGGCTATAACTTTTTAATTATAACTCCAAATGAGTTGATTCTTTTTCCTACCTTCCTCAAATTTGGTCTAGTTTATTTTAAGATTTATTTGAAAATTTTCCAAACAACTTTTTTGTACTGTTTTTGAAATGTGTGTTAATTCAAATATATTTTAAAATAGGATTTTGGAGAGAGAGAAGAAACTTTCAAAAGTTTTGGAGAGCACCTCACCCCTCCACAACTTAAAGGCAAGCATTCTGAACCTTGGCATAATGTTTTTGGTGTGTTATTTCACACATTTATAACACCACCTTATTTCGGAAAACTTGTTATTTCATGTGACATGATCATTTGCATGGAAGCATATTAGTGAGTTCCTTGCTGTTGGAAATGAATATTATTGTGATGGTAATCACCCTCATGTGCCTTGCATGCAATGCCGGAAAGGAATCCGGGAAAGCCTCTGCCTTGGGTAGGAGTGAGCTTGTCGCCGGTCCCCGTCGGGACGGTTATGCCCGGTATGGCATGGTAAGGTATATTGAGTGGTGATTTTGTTGATTGAAATATTTTTGTTACATGTCATGCAGGGAACTTATAAACCTCCTGAGTCGACCGTAGACCGAGTCTTGTTTCCAGTAACCCCCATACTTGCTATGTACTACCACTTGTCCCCGCCGCAGGTAGGGTATGGTTCAGTAAGTCGTCAACCCCTTTCAAGCACACACCGTACAGAGAGGCCATGGTGGAAGATATCGGTTGTAGCCGGTAGGCATGCCACCTGGTCCGGGGGCATGGGTGTTTCCGGTTGAGACCGAGAGGGGAGGCCACCCCTTAGAGCGTGCGATATAAATTTGATCCCATGCTACGCGAGGTTGTAGCCTCCCCACTTAGAGTATTGCTTAACAAGTGTCGTGGGTGATTCCAGACACCGACGAGTTAAGCTGGTGTGTGCAAGTTAGGCGTGTTTTCAACTAAAAGGCCATAGAAGGAATCCGTTACTCGTGGGTAAAGAGTACACCCTCTGCAGAGATTAAACCTATTTGAATAGCCGTGTCCATGGTTAAGGATTACAGTCTGGGATGGGTCAAGTGTTGGTCTTAGTGTCGGTCTTCGAAGGAAATATTGTTAAACCAAACTTGGATACCGACTGGTGACTTGTGAGAACCATGATTATTATTTTGTGATGGACTAACCCTTTGCATTAATTATATTATTGAGTATCCCTGGGACAGTTCTACCTCCTGGATATTCATTGTGTTTATTTATTTTGTAAGCCCTTTATGTGGTGTCGCTCAGACGCCCGACTGTGGCATTTCTTTTTTTTAAAAGCCCTTTATGTGGTGTCGCTCAGACGCCCGACTGTGGCATTTCTTTTTAAGCCCTTTATGTGGTGTCGCTCAGACGCCCGACTGTGGCATTTCTTTTTAAGCCTTTATGTGGTGTCGCTTAGACGCCCGACTGTGGCAATTTCTTTTTAAGCCCTTTATGTGGTGTCGCTCAGATGCCCGACTGTGGCATTTCTTTTAAAGCCCTTTATGTGGTGTCGCTCAGACGCCCGACTGTGGCATTTCCTTTAAAGCCCTTTATTTGGTGTCGCTCAGACGCCCGACTGTGGCATTTATTTTAAAGCCCTTTATGTGGTGTCGCCCAGACGCCCGAATGTGGCATTTCTTTTAAAGCCCTTTATGTGGTGTCGCTCAGACGCCCGACTGCGGCATTTTATTCCCTCTCTATTACTGTTTATTCATGTTGCACGAAAATAACCTGCTTGCATGCATAAAAGATGTTTTATTTGTGACTGACGATGTGATCATAGAATATTTCAGTGCATGATTATCAATTATATTATCCCAGTGTTCATAATGTTTGTGAGTACATTCAAAGTACTCACTGGCTTGTCCCTGGCTATTGTCTTGCCCAGATTTCTGCACGGAGAGGAGCGTTGCGGTGACAGCCCCGGAAACTAAGCAACGGTGATGGCAGCCTCGCGAAGATAGGAGTTAACCTGGTCAGCTGTTCCCGTGGGAAATGGAGTCCCATACACTGATGACTCACAAACCGCTTCCGCCATCGACCACTAGAAAACCATTTGATGTACTCATAGGACACAATGGTCTTGTACTACGCATTTTGTACTTTTGCTTGGAATTTCTGTAACAAGTTGGTGCCTCATCAGCTAACAGTAATCCTGGGGCTGGTGAGCACAACGGCCATTTTCTGGAAATTTATGTCCGGAAAACCGGTCGTGACAGACTTGGTATCAGAGCCAGGCTGACCATTGTCTAATCCTATCTTAGCCGGGTCTATAAACTTAGGCAAGCCGACCCACCAAACCATAACCAAACCCCAGCCAAGCTTCTCGTGCAAGATAGCCACACAGTGACCCAACAGTTTTTGGCAGTCGGTGCCCAACCTATCAACCTAACCTGTCACTCATGCGCTAGTGATCGAATCCTAAATAGTCCTTTCTCGCAAGCGTGCGAAGGAAGACTCCGTCCCCTTTTTCCTATAAAAAGGGGCACGCTAGCCCCAACACAGCACAACACAACCTCTACCCCAAACTAAGCTACAATGCCTGGCCCTGTCGTGCACAATGAGACCACAACAACCAACCTTGGAGGCTTTGTGACCATACTCGCAAACCTCACCCGTCGTGCCTATGCGTTAGAAGAGCCCCCAGAATAAGTTGTGTACCAAGGACCCATGAGCGGTGAGAGCCGTCAATTTTGGGCCACTCTACACATCTACGGTAGGGGTCTAGAGCCCGAGCGCCCCTACAGGTTCACTGGGAGAACAACTTCCTTTGAGCTTCAAGCCATCCAACTAGCTACTCGAGAGGCCATAGTTCATCTCCGGCACTTGTCGCCTAGAGTTAACTGTCGCTCGTTCCACTTCTACCCCAGACGTGAAGGGTATGGTAGACCACCCCGAGTTGCCAACGGAGATCACGAGACGGATCCTGCATTTGTTGCACCTAGTGCGCTATGTAAGTTCACTAGAGGAACTATGCGATCAAATCACTATTGATCTAATCGCAGCTCGTGGAGAGCTGGTTCGTCGAACCCCGGTGAGAGAAGAAAACGAGCCCAACGCTGGCAACCCAGTCGTGCTGTTTGGACACCCGATCGAGTCCCTGAGGCCTGCCCCAGCCATAGGCCAAGGTGCTGCGATAACCCAGAGGTGCTTCGTCGCATATTAGGAGCACACTCCAACGGGATTGTGGCCAACAATCCCCGAGATGGTCCTCATCGCTACCCCAAACCTGCAGCCCCTCAACCCACTCCAGCTAATTCTGACGACGAGACCCGTGGAGGAGCCTCAAGGCACGCCCGCTTGGATGTAAACGAGGTAGACAAAATCACCCAGTCAACCCCACAGTAACACATCACTATAGGGAAATGTGAGAATCTGTGGCTTGACCCCGACACTTGGGACAGAGCTGAAAATTTTTCTTTACCATTCACCACGGTAAAAATGACCCAGCTCCAGTGCTATAAAAAGGCCACCACGTGACCTTGTCAAGCACCTCTCACCTTGTGCACCACCCTCGCAACCATTTCTTGCCATGCCGAGCCCTAGCATTTATCTGAGAACCCCAGATGCAACCCCAGGTAGTTTTGTCAAGATATTGCGGGATTTTACCTGCAGTACCTTGGGCGCTACCCAGCCACCCCAGTACGAGCTGTTCAAATCGAGGATTACCCCTTCCACCTCAAGATATTGGGCAGTAGTACACATCCCTCCCGTAAACTCAAACCAATACCCAACAGAAGTCTCCTTCGTGGGGAAATCTATGCCAACCTCACAGATGGCCATAGAAGCTGTTGCATACGAAGCGCTTGCTCGCCTTCGATTCACGGTACCCTATGCCAGCGAACGAGGGTATTATTACTTCCCGAGCCGTGCAGCACCCGGAGGAGTGACATCTTTTCCCGGTGGACGAATTGAGAGAGACCCAGTCATGGCCAACCTTGTCCAGTACGTCATCGCTCAAGAACATTTAACCCAACGTGTGATGGGTTATCTTCAGAGCCTCGCAGATTTAAATCCTCAGATCGCCATCGGCAGAGCACTAAGGCCCGACCAGGAGAGACACGTACATCGACTGGTCAATCCACTTCCCCCGATAGAAGAGGAGTGTATCCCAGTACCAGAGACGTTTTCTAGGGACCCCATCCAGTTACCGTTTCCATTTTAGACGTTGCTGCGGTGTTCGTTATTGCGACTTTTATTTATGTGTGTGAATTATGCGTGATACCCTGAGTTTGTACGACGAGTCAATTATTTGGTTTCTACTAATGTGTGTAGTTTTTTTTGTGGTTTATACTCCTTTAAAGTAACTGTTTTTCCCTCGCAAAATTCTAAAGTGAGATTTCTTTTCCCTGAGTTGCTACATCTGCACCTCCTCACGGCGTGGATAAATTAATTTCACACAGCACCACGGCAGCAGCCTCACAACCATAATCATTTGGACACATACACTGTTTGCAAAACTTTGCAACAGTGTTGCATCCAGCTAATCAACCCCCTAACAACAGTTAGCACCCGGCACACCCCATCTAGTCCTCATGATCACCACTACCGCGGAGAGCCAACACCCGAGCAGCAGCGTCGCGATGATCGTCGAGGATCATCGCGCACAGGAGCATAGAGAGCCCCAGTAGTGTCGCCAGCCCTCCAAATATCAGGATCACAAACCAGTCCGGCATTGCCTCCGCCATTGGAGCCTCACCCGAGCTTCTGTAAGCAGTAATGGAGAAAGAAGGAGGAGGAGAAGTGAGGCCAGGTGTGATGAAGAAGAGAGAGGCACTCCGTCCGTTTTATAGCTCGAGCTCGGTGTACGGTGGGCGAAGTCCACCAACGCCGCTCGTCGCCGATCGCCGGTGTTCGGAGTCGAATCCGCGAGAAGTACCGACAGCACGCTGGCCCGCGAGGTGAGTGCACGCTGCACCGGCAGCTAGCACGCCGCGCACTACTGCGGTACGGCCTAGATGCCCTACGCGCTAGGCGTCGCCGGTGGAGAAAGCGCGCGTGAGGAAGAAGAAGAGACTGACAGTGGACCCCGGATCCACCTGTCAGCCAGAGAGAGCACTGTGCTCTCGGGTACGACCAGCGTATACTTAAATTTAGAAGTTTCTAAATTTATATCCAGCGTAGAAAATCTCACGATTTTGTCCCGGACCGTAGACTTTTCCATGCGGCACCAGTTTTCACCTTGTGGTTTTTTCACCACTTATTGCCCTCTCACTGTAGCCACATTTTACTGCTTATTGTTCTTTTTAAAACAGCTTTTAACAAATCTCGAGGACGAGATTTTTATTAAGGGGGGTAGTGTTGTGACACCCCAAAAATTTGGCCTTGTTTTAATGAATTAAAAAATTTGCCAGGAATTAAAACTTTGAATTTCTGAGCTCCATTTTGATTTTTAAATCATTTCCTTCCCTGTTATGATGAGTTTTTCCCAAAGAGAAAACTTTTTTCAAATATGTCATTGGACTTATTTAATCTGTCAAGAGAAACTTTCCCTTATTTAATATAACTAATTAACTAATTAAGTTGCTTGATCTTTACTTTCTTGAAAAATGGTTTTTCAAGGTTATATGGCCATATTTGAACTACAACAATTTGATAAATTCACCTAAAATTCCCACAAAAATTTGGAGATGTCATGTGATGTTTTTAAATCTTTTTCATACAAAAATATCTTTTGTTCATGTAATATTTTGAGCTCTACACTCAATCTTTCTTCTCTGGTCCAGAGTGCATTTGCACTACAACCCATTTAAATAATTCTTTCTAGCCTCCAACAAAATTATGGGATATTGGTAGTAGCATATGATTCAACTTTATGCAAAAACCTAGTGCTGTTCTTTGAAAATTTTGAGTGAATCAACCTCTTTTCCATTCTGGTCCAGCCTTGTGATTTCTACTGCAACCCTATTTAATTTTGCTCCAAAGATCTTGTGCTTTCTCCCACTTGTAGAAAGCCCTACCAAACCCCTAAGTCCAGGAGCATGCACCCATTGGCATATTTTTGGTTCATGAAATAATGTCATTTATTTCCTGTCCAGAATTGTAGTTTTGCAAAACTTGCACTAAAAAGTTTGTGCTTTTCACAAACTAACCTCACCACTCTCTCTTTCATCTAAAGAGACCACCATCTGGAGTTTTTGGCCACTCCAAGACCTGCCTAAGTGCCCTTAGCATTTTGTCAAACACTCTGAGTGCATAGCCAGATTTGGCATGGATTCAAGTTTACATTGTGAACTTGGCCACCTGACCTAACCACCATGCCCATTCATCCTCTATCTAACCCTAACCTAGTCCTGTTTCTTCCCAGCCTCAAGCTCGACCTCTAGCATGCTCTAGCATTACGTCGAGCACGTCCCGTGCACGCCCGGAGCGTGAGCAGAGCGTGCGTTTGGCACGCACGTGCGCTGAGCCGACACGCTGGCCCCCACGGCTTTGGCTCGCTCTGCAGCACCACGCCACGCGCTCCCCTTCTCACCGCTACGCGCCAAGCCGCCCCTCGCCACGCCCTACAGGCCAAGAGCTAGCCGCCGCCGCCGCCCGACAGCCTCTGCCCATGTCGGTGCCGCCGAACCTTCCTCCGCTCGCCACCTGGCCCCTGGAGCAGTGCCCGCTCGTCCGCTAGCTCCTGCCGTCATCCCCAGCCACGCCACGATGCCCTGCAGCTACAGAATGGCGATCGCCGGAGAGCTTATCCGGCCGCCGCGGAACCGACCTCGACGAGCTATAAAAAGGAGGCCCCGAACCCATTCAAGCACACAGGCAACCTTAGAATGCTCCCCTAGTTCTCCCGTGGCAGCCAATCGATCCGGAGAGGTCTCCTTCCTCATCTCCGGCAACTGCAGCCGCCGCCACTGCCCCGGCCAATTCGGCACCACCAGAGCCTCCCACTCTTCGTTCTCTCCACCAAGAGCTTCCTCATCTTTCCGTAAGCCATCCCCACTACTCGATTTTGATCGGGGCTCACTGCAGGAGAATTTTCACTCCGTCCCCGAAGCCTCCTCCGCCGCGAAGCTCGCCGCCGGCAGCTCCCTCCATCCCCACCGGCCTGGCAACCACCGGGAGGACCGCACTGGAGTGGCGGATCCATCCCCGCCCTCGGGGCCCCGCGAAGAGCTTCGAGTCGCCGGCGACGATCGCCTGAGCTCCGCCTCCGCTCGGGACAGGGGAAGGAGGGGGAAAGAGAGACTAGTCAAACCTGACTAGTGGGACTTCCTGGACCCACTGTCAGTGTCTCACCGCGCCGTCCACGTGTTTAAGTGAAGGCGTAAATCCCCCCAGTACGTTTTCCCCGCTCCGAAAGCGTATTCCCCTCTGAAACGTTTTCTTTTCTGTTTTATTTCAAATAACAAATTTGACCAAATCTTTGACTGGCTATAACTTTTTAATTATAACTCCAAATGAGTTGATTCTTTTTCCTACCTTCCTCAAATTTGGTCTAGTTTATTTTAAGATTTATTTGAAAATTTTCCAAACAACTTTTTTGTACTGTTTTTGAAATGTGTGTTAATTCAAATATATTTTAAAATAGGATTTTGGAGAGAGAGAAGAAACTTTCAAAAGTTTTGGAGAGCACCTCACCCCTCCACAACTTAAAGGCAAGCATTCTGAACCCTGGCATAATGTTTTTGGTGTGTTATTTCACACATTTATAACACCACCTTATTTCGGAAAACTTGTTATTTCATGTGACATGATCATTTGCATGGAAGCATATTAGTGATTTCCTTGCTGTTGGAAATGAATATTATTGTGATGGTAATCACCCTCATGTGCCTTGCATGCAATGCCGGAAAGGAATCCGGGAAAGCCTCTGCCTTGGGTAGGAGTGAGCTTGTCGCCGGTCCCCGTCGGGACGGTTATGCCCGGTATGGCATGGTAAGGTATATTGAGTGGTGATTTTGTTGATTGAAATATTTTTGTTACATGTCATGCAGGGAACTTATAAACCTCCTGAGTCGACCGTAGACCGAGTCTTGTTTCCAGTAACCCCCATACATGCTATGTACTACCACTTGTCCCCGCCGCAGGTAGGGTATGGTTCAGTAAGTCGTCAACCCCTTTCAAGCACACACCGTACAGAGAGGCCATGGTGGAAGATATCGGTTGTAGCCGGTAGGCATGCCACCTGGTCCGGGGGCATGGGTGTTTCCGCTTGAGACTGAGAGGGGAGGCCACCCCTTAGAGCGCGCGATATAAATTTGATCCCATGTTACGCGAGGTTGCAGCCTCCCCACTTAGAGTTTTGCTTAACAACTGTCGTGGGTGATTCCAGACACCGACGAGTTAGGCTGGTGTGTGAAAGTTAGGCGTGTTTTCAACTAAAAGGCCGTAGACGGAATTAGTCCCGATGGACTAAAGGAATCCGTTACTCGTCGGTAAAGAGTACACCCTCTGCAAAGATTAAACCTATTCGAATAGCCGTGTCCATGGTTAAGGATTACAGTCTGGGATGGGTCAAGTGTTGGTCTTAGTGTCGGTCTTCGGAGGAAATATTGTTAAACCAAACTTGGATACCGACTGGTGACTTGTGAGAACCATGATTATTATTTTGTGATGGACTAACCCTTTGCATTAATTATATTATTGAGTATCCCTGGGACGGTTCTACCTCCTGGATATTCATTGTGTTTATTTATTTTGTAAGCCCTTTATGTGGTGTCGCTCAGATGCCCGACTGTGGCATTTCTTTTTTTTAAAAGCCCTTTATGTGGTGTCGCTCAGACGCCCGACTAAGGCATTTCTTTTTAAGCCTTTTATGTGGTGTCGCTCAGACGCCCGACTGTGGCATTTCTTTTTAAGCCCTTTATGTGGTGTCGCTTAGACGCCCGACTGTGGCAATTTCTTTTTAAGCCCTTTATGTGGTGTCGCTCAGACGCCCGACTGTGGCATTTCTTTTAAAGCCCTTTATGTGGTGTTGCTCAGACGCCCGACTGTGGCATTTCCTTTAAAGCCCTTTATGTGGTGTCGCTCAGACGCCCGACTGTGGCATTTATTTTAAAGCCCTTTATGTGGTGTCGCCCAGACGCCCGAATGTGGCATTTCTTTTAAAGCCCTTTATGTGGTGTCGCTCAGACGCCCGACTGCGGCATTTTATTCCCTCTCTATTACTGTTTATTCATGTTGCATGAAAATAACCTGCTTGCATGCATAAAAGATGTTTTATTTGTGACTGACGATGTGATCATAGAATATTTCAGTGCATGATTATCAATTATATTATCCCAGTGTTCATAATGTTTGCGAGTACATTCAAAGTACTCACTGGCTTGTCCCTGGCTATTGTCTTGGCCAGATTTCTGCACGGAGAGGAGCGTTGCGGTGACAGCCCCCGAAACTAAGCAACGGTTATAGCAGCCTCGCGAAGATAGGAGTTAACCTGGTCATCTGTTCCCGTGGGACATGGAGTCCCATACACTGATGACTCACAAACTGCTTCCGCCATCAACCACTAGAAAACCATTTGATGTACTCATAGGCCACAATGGTCTTGTACTACGCATTTTGTACTTTTGCTTGGAATTTCTGTAACAAGTTGGTGCCTCATCAGCTAATAGTAATCATGGGGCTGGTGAGCACAACGGCCATTTTCTGGAAATTTATGTCCGGAAAACCGGTCGTGACAGGTTGTCTTATTACATGGAGCTTATATTCACAGGTGCTTATTTTCTTAGGGTAACTTGTAATACATGTCCCTAAGAAACTTGGCTAATAGAACTGGCATACAAATAACATGTCACGATGATTGCAATGGAGGAGTGACATACCATAGCACACTGTATAGGCTCACCGCTGCCTCTCCTTTTTTTTGCGATGTTCCATGAAATTGCCACATACATCTTGTACTTTTTCATTGTGTAACCCTATCTGCAAGTGGACACGGCTAATTTCAGACATCTTTACATGGTACTACATTGCAAATCCCTTGCGCATATTTAAACCACCAATTAACGATTGTGTGCATACATAAACTATCCATGACTCTGTATGCTGGACTAGCAGGCACTCTAAGGGAGCCTAATGTAGTGCACTGGAATTCCTACATGCCACCTACGATTTTGTGTAATGTACTTCCCCTGTTCCTAAATATATGTCTTTGTAGAGATTCCAGTATGGACCACATACAGATGTATATAGATGCATTTTCGAGTGTAGATTCACTCATTTTGCTCCGTATGTAGCCTATAGTGGAATCTCTAGAAAGACTTATATTTAGGAACGGAGGTACGAGGTAGTATCATGTATGACATCTACATATCTAATTTAGCAGCCAATAGTAGAAATCATTGTCTGCACAAAGGGATTACTTGTCGAAAATCCTAGCAAAGCACGCTAACAGGCACAGAACAATACAAGAGAGAGACGCGCTTACAAGATCATAGCAATGCCTCAGTCCAGGATCTTGGTTGGCCAAGCTTTTAGATACAGAAGAAACATCGTCCTTGTAGTTTTTGCCAGCTGCATAACAGGTAACAGCGACCGGTTAGTATATTTGAAGTACATCGGGCAGGTGATGCTGGACGGGTTTAAAGGTGACAAGTACCTAGGCCGTGGTGGGTGCTTGGCATATCTCCAGACGGTAGGAATCAGGTTAGAAACATCGAGGGTGATGACGCTGCGCTGGCTGACGGGGTCCGGTAAGGAGATCTAGAACCGTCGAGTAGGGTGTTTGTGGAGCGGCTCCGGTAGGGTGGACTACGGTGTGGGCGAAGCGGATCTGTGGCCGTGGATGAGGGCGTAGGTGAAGCTGCTTTGGTGGTTGGGTTAAGGATGGTGTCGATGACGCGGATCTCCGGGAGTGGACGGGGCATTAAAGTTACTCTGGTGGTTGGGTTAAGGATGGTGTCGACGATGCGGATCTGCGGTCGTGGATGGGGCGTCAGAAGCTGCTCCGTTGGTTGGGTTAAGGGTGATGTCGATGATGCAGATCTGCGGCCGTGGACGGGGTGTCAGAAGCTGCTCTGGTAGGTTGGATGAGGGTGCGAGGAAGCGGATATGAGGCCGTGGACTTGTGAGTTGGCAAAGCGGCCCCGGTAGGGTTGAGAATGGCATAGGCGAAGCTACTCCGGTAGGGTTGACGATGGTGTCGGCGAAGCGGCTCCGGTAGGGTTGAGGGAGGTGGGGCGAGTCGGCTCCGGTAGGGTTGAGGAAGGTGTCGGCGAAGAGGATCAAAGGCCGTCGACGGGTGCGTTGGTGGGGCGGCTCCGGGAGGTGTGGATGGAGCATCTCCAGTGGGGAGTACGAATGAGCTGCTGTAGATGCGCGGCGGTTGATGAGTGTACCGGTGAAGCAGATCCGGCGCCATGGACAAGGCCGACACTAAATGGGGTGTGGTACAGTGGTGGTTGAGCAGTCTACTTGTTTCTAGGGGAGGTGGGAGGGGTCGATGCGGCCGTAGAAGCATATCCGGCGAGGTGGACGCCGCTGGCAGTGAATGGGCTATGGTACGCCGGTGGATGAGCAATCTAGGGTTTCGAGAGGGGACGGGAGAAAGGGCGATGAAGTACGGACGGCGTGATGTAAGATGCTCTGGTACTGTGGAGTTAGTCCTTTTTGTGGGAGGGGGAGAGGAAATGGGGGTGCCATGTAGTGGGGAAACCGGAAGTTACCAAAGCAGCCCCGACCTATCATGTAGATGAGGGCGGTATTGTAACTGTTGGTCTCCGTGCACCAAGGACAAAAGGAGGATTTCGCATGCTAAAGACTAAGGTGGCGGAAATTTTAGAAGGAGCCAGGAAATTTTGCCGCCCGCGGGATCGTTCGTATCCAGTTTCAACTAATTTTGGACTGTGCTAGCGGGAAGGTCAAGCTAGACTGTGTACACGGGGCACGCGTCAGCAGTTAATAACTGGTGTGAAGTCCACCCCAGAAAAAAAGATAATAACTCGGGATGATGCGCCGATAACTTGGACGTTCACACGGGCACGGCCAATTGTACGGGTGTAGTGGCGTGTTCACCAAAAAGGGATCAAACACTGAGCCTATGTATTTCTCGTGGAAATAGATAATTGAGTGCCATTGGTTATTTACTTTAAACATAATGCATTGACGTGTTAGTGTAGAGGCGCACAAAAAGAAATGGATATTGTAGTCAGCTACTTAAAAGTGTTACCTCATATGATTACATAGCCTCCATTTCATAAATTGCGTACCCGTTGAATTCATATATGAATGTTACATATATTACTTTAGAAACTTAAAACATGCAAGACTAATGAATTTGAATGCAAGAGTAACAATGGTGCATGTACATGATAGCTACATTGGTTGTTTGAAGAAACATCTCTGTAACTTTGGCATGCACGACTGAAAAGGTTTATTTAAATAGAAAAATGTGACATGTGAGATTCCAATCTTTATAGCATTGAATCAATATTGTACCTTTGGCCACGATACAAAGTAGATATTGACTTATGTTCAAGCGATGCACGTCCACGATCGCTATATAGTGATACGTGAATGAATTGTGCAATCTCTCTCACACGCATACATATCTCATTTTCCTGTGGGCATCGGAATCACACACGTGCACTTCGTGTATTTCTCTCCCTCCGTCAGGGTTAAATTCGTCTTTCTACCCCATCCTACAACTCTCTCACACAGAAACACACACGCTCTCTATGTCTAACACGCCCACCCCTTTAATTCCGCCCACCCACAACCACTAATGTCTCAAAGTATAATAATGTCTCTCACACATATGCTATCTACCTATCCCTTAATATAGCTAGATATGTGTCACACAAACTCCTTCTCCCTACACAAGTAGAAAACGGACCATTAGTACCGGTTTGTAAGGGCCTTTAGTGCCGGTTATGGAACCGGCACTAAAGTTTCGGCACTAAAGGCCCCCCCCTTTAGTACCGGTTCGGCACGAACCGGCGCTAAAGTGCCACCACGTGGCGTGAGCTCGCGCCCTGGTACGGGGGACCTTTAGTACCGGTTGGTGTTACCAACCGGTAATGAAGGTTTTTTTTTTGAATTTTTTTTTTGAAAATTTTGGAAAAAAATTGTTTTTTTATTTTTAATTTTTCTGAATTATTTGATGATTTAGTCTTTAATCACCTCTCTTAACTGCTCAAATGTGGATCACTCATTCGAAATCATCTAACTTCCTGACCGGTCACCCATCCCTCTCACTACTCCAGCCCGAGAACGCTTAGCTTTCAGGTTCTATTCTCCTTCATTTCCGAGTCTGCACTTGTTGTTTTCCTGACAATAGTAAGATGAAAATCCTATTAACCTTCAGGAATTTTGCTTGAGCATGAAGTGACACATTTCACTGTTTGAGTTTGAAACTATTGTTTTAAAAACAATAATTATTTGGTAACACTAATATTTCTTGAATAATTAGTTTGACCATTGTTTGACCACAGTTTCACCATTGTTTGACCACAGTTTGACCAGATTTTACCAAAATTGAAATAACTAAAACAAATATTTAGTAACACTAATATTCTAGAATAATTAGTTTGACCATTGTTTGACCACAGTTTGCCCACTGTTTGAATATTTTTCAATTTTTTCCACTCTAGATCTTAAAAGCCCCGTAACTTTTTTTCTATTAGGTTTTTGAGGATTTTGCAAATGTTTAACGGGGTTCCCCCCGCTAAATTCGGATGTAACTTTTCGAGTAGATGATTTTTCATATAAAAAACTTTTTCATCCGAGTTAGTATGCAAAAGTTATGCCCATTTTTACAAATATCAGAGAGATTTTGCAAATAAAGTCAAAATTCACATTTGCAAATTTTCCCAACAACTAGACCACATATCACATGAGAAACTTATTTTCTTTTATTTTTTTTTAAACTGAAAAGGCGATCCACTTGGGGGGGGGGGTAGAGTTTGAAAATGGGACCTTTAGTACCGGTTCGTGGCACGAACCGGTACTATAGGTTAGACCCCTTTAGTACCGATTCGTGGCACGAACTGGTACTAAAGGTTAGACCTTTAGTACCGGTTCGTGCCACGAATCGGTACTAAAGGGGTCTAACCTATAGTACCGGCCTTTAGTACCGGTTCGTGCCACGAACCGGTACTAAAGGGGTGGTGGCAGGCTGGCGTCAGGCCGGGGCCCCACGATCACCTTTAGTACCGGTTCGTGCCACGAACCGGTACGAGAGGTTCAACACGAACCGGCATTAATGCAAATCCGTTCGAGCCGGCACTAATGGTACCATTAGTACCGGCTCAAATACTAACCGGCACTAATGTGCTTCACGTTTGACCCTTTTTCTACTAGTGCTACTAGCAAGATGCCCATGCGTTGCACGGAACATCAAGATGCATTTGTACGAGAAGTTTATCTTGTGGGAGAAAAGGATGAACGAGGGAATGCCTTATTTGCAAATGCGGAGAGGGGTGTGGGTATCTTTTTGCAAAATTGCCATAGTTTCCTTCCTCTCCGTCTGATATAAATTGGATGGCCTATATTGCAGGATGGCAGGAACACCATCATCACCAACTCTGTTTTTTTATAAGAGTAGAGGTATGTGAGTGTCACTGCCCCCCCCCCCACACACCCGAATAGTTCCCAACACTGAAGGAGTAGGGTGGCACATCGATCTTGATAATAATCAATCTACTCCTCTTTCAAACACACACACGCACTCGCTAGTTGTGCCTCTGTGCCTACCGCGCACACTCTCGACACGTCTTTCTCTCCCTCCCCCCCCCAACAATGACAGTAGAAGGGTGACAACTCAATCTGATCATAATCTGTCAATTGGTTTCTCTCTCAAACATTGTGTCTCGGTGCCTCGCTCGGTAGCCCCCTTGATATGTAGACTTCTCGCGCGCGCACAGCTGTAGTGACGATGACGCTGAACCTAGTGTGCCTTGTTTTTATCGGCCTCATGTGATAGTTTTCACCCTGTTTTCTGTTAATTAACAAGGAAATCTTTTCTTTGTTACTACTAGTGAATCTGAAATCATTCGGGGCAGATATAAAATATATCACTTCAACCCAATTATCGCAGCAACTATTTTAAAAGAAATTAGCTAGCTGCCCGTGCGTTGCATAGAACATCAAGATGCATTTGTATGAGTAGTTTATCTTGTGAGAGAAAAGGTTGAACGAGGGAAGGCCTTATTTGCCAACGTGGAGAGACGTGTGGGTATATTTTTTGCAAAATTGCCATAGTTTCTTTCCTATCTGTTAGATATAAATCCGACGGCCTATATTGCAGGATGGCACGCACACCATCATCACCAACTCTGTTTTCTACTCCCTCCGTCCGAAAACACTTGTCATTAAAATGGATAAAAAGAGATGTATCTAAAACTAAAATACGTCTAGATACATTTCCTTTTATCCATTTTGATGACAAGTATTTCCGGACGGAGGGAGTATTTGTCTTTTTAGAGATTTCAACAAGTGACTATGACTAGACCTTACCAACATACTCAAAAAAGTAGTCCATAATTTTGATGTTTCCTTCTTTTCTTGGCGGTGCAGTGCCATCTGGATACCTCATAAATAAATCAAGGACAAATCTGACCCCTTCCTGAAAAGACATACGGAGCAAAATGACTGAATCTACACTCTAAAATATGTCTACATACACATCCGTATGTGGTAGTCCATTTGAAATCTGAAAAAGACAAATATTTAGGAACGAGTGGAGTATATATAAGAGTAGAAATGGAGATATATCTCCAACATGGTCTACAACAAACATGTGCTGGGCTGGTTAGCGCCGGATGCTCGCAACGCGATGACATGAGTTTGAATTATGTCTTTTAAGTTTATATTTTTGTATTATATATTACTCTACTTATTTAATATATACTTCTTTCGCTACTGTACTGACAGTGGAACCCACAGAGTACTTAGATTATAGGATTAAGGATGGACTTGTTTCTTTTTAACTTTCTGTACGAAGCTGTAGCCACCCTGCAAGTCACGTGTACACTGTACATGCAATTAACTTTTTATAGAGGGACAATCATACAGGCAATTAACTCAATTGGATTGGATGTCACTCTATTATTTCCAGCATAAAGAGCATCTCCAATGGCAGCCGGCAAATTTCCTCCCGCTTCCTTAAGCGGAGGACGACATCAAACGCCTGCGGCATACATTTTTACAACTCTAACCAACGAGATGAAATTCGTGCAAACACGGACTGATTTCATATAAGCATGAAGGATTTCGTATAAAAAAGCCGGATCTTCATATAAACATGATGGATTTCATTACATTTACATGAACTAAGAGGTGCCAATCCGGCTCTCTTGTATAATTAATACTCCCTCCGTCCGGAAATACTTGTCCTAGAAATGGATCTAGACTTATTTTAGTTCTAAATGGCCGCTCGCAGATCCCTTTGTCTTCCTCATGTCCGTCAGACACTTGCGGGGTCGACGAAGGTCCTCGGAAGAGACGAAGCAGAAAAGAAACCACCTGAATCTGTGGTCGTCGCCTCGGCGGTGGCCTTCATGGGTCCCAAGTGGTGGCGGCCTCCCGTGTTCTACTTCTCCTCAATGATGGTGGCGGACACGGAGCAGCTGGCCACCGACTCATGGCTCTCCATGCACCCGGCTTCTGTCTCTGCCTGCATGGCGCTGCCGCAGGCACGGGAAGCGCACCCATAGACACGGGAGGTGCGGCCAACGCAGACACTGGTGGCGTGGTACGACGCGGCAGCGACGGTGCCCGTACCGGCGTGCTCGCCACCGTGCCGGCATGGAGCAACTCGCCACCCCTCATCGAGCTGAACTGGAGCGGCGAGTTGCTGAACCACGCGCATGCTTGGGGCGGCAACTGGCTCCGTCGGGCCAAGTGAGCTTGGTGAAGCACCGAGCGGCCTCGCCCATATCCGAAGGGCTCGGCGGGCCACCCAGCCGAGTAATATGCCAGAGAACGGCTCATCGGAAGCCATCGGAAGAGTGGAGAAAATGGTGAAGGAGGAGATGGGGGAGCGGCAGAGGGGTGCGATTCTTGCCCGCTGTCTGTCTGGCCTCGTGTAAATAGAGGGCGGACAGTAGGAGCTTGGTCGGCGTCTGGCCTCATTTAAACTGAGGGCGGACGGGAGGAGCTCGGCCGGTGTTGCGTTTAATTCCGGCCTGCTCATGAACGGATGTGTGGTCGGAGTAGGATTCTCGGTTTGCATGCGGGTTTAAGGGAGGGGTTTAATGGAGGCGCCGGGCGTGCAGCGGGCAGCGCAGCACTATTTGATTTGACAGCAGTAATGAGCCGTCAAATCACAAAGGCCCTCGCCTCTCATGAAACCGACCGAGCTAGACTGCCCCGCGCTCTATCCTTTCAAAAAATGAATATACTCCACTTTTGTACAGTAGTAGTATCGATGGATTGCGCCATGGAGAAAAACTTGAAATTAAAAAAAGGTGGTACATATAGAGAAGGAGTATTCGCTTTGACAGCGGGCAGCGTAGTTCCCGATACGGCTTTAATGCAGATGACGAAGGGAGTAGCGGTTCTCGATATGTTGAACGGCCAATGCATCCTCCGTCAATTAATGCATGAGGGAAGTAATGGGAGGAGGTCCAGGAAAAGAGGCTGCACGATATGAATGCAACACAGTTTGCCCTCATTACCGTCATATAAAGGCGCCCCTCCATTCCAATGCATCTACCACATCCTACGCACCTAAGCATTTTCCTAAGAACCTACACTAAGCGCAAATGAGCTCACCCCAGACCCATGGCGGCGATGCGTGTGAGCGGCCAGCGGCTGCGCCAGATGGTCCACGACGCCGGCCTGTGGCATGGCACCGAGGATCGTCTCCAGACGGTGTTGGAGACCGGCTGGTGGATGGCCGCCGTCGACGCCAACTACAACTCTTAGTTGGACCAGATGATTGTTGCCACCAACAACAAGTTCACCATCCTCAGGAAGCTCGCGGACGACATCGCGGTACTCCTCCAGCCCGCGCGCCCAGGCTCCTCATTGCCTGCCACCCTAATCGGCCTCCATGGCCGGAACCACTTTCAAGCACTGGTGGCCCTGCGACTGCCCGCCGATGCCACGAAGAATGTCCACCTGGAGGTCGCACTCGCCGCGAGGCGCCTAGCCCTGCAAGAATTCGTCGACCTAGACATCCACGTGTACGAGGAAATCGTGTACATAGGTATCTACAAGGCCAGTGAGGACGCTACGACGTTGGCCTTCCTCAACCGGCTGGAAGCCTTGCATGCCTTTGCTGAGAAGCACCTCGACCTCACCACAAAAGCCGCCGCTCCTTAGCCGCCGGTAGGTGGCCCGGCGCACTAAGTTGAGGAGGAGGAGGTCGTACGTTCGTGGATCCATCTTTCTTCTTGCCTTCTTTAACCACCACTGCGATCGCATCATCGTGGCCTTAATTCTTATTGTGCTGTTGCATTCTCGTTCCAGTCAATACCGACATGTGCGATCCCTTAGCTTAATTATATGCATCACTGTAACTAGTACTCCATCCGTCAATTTATAAGTTGTGCTTACCTTTTCCATCAACTTCGTGCAACGCGCGGGCATCTTGCTAGAAACACTAGAATATATCTATATAATCCGTGTGTGATAGTCCATTTGAAATCTCGAAAAAGACAAATATTTAGGTACGGAGGGAGTAATATATTAGGAGTATATCAAAACAATAGTGATTTCTTTCAAGTTTGTGAACAAATACTACTATTCTACTACTTTGGATCCGTCGCATCGCACGGGCACATTGCTGGTAAAAGGAAATGGCCTGCCGCGTTCGCGTCGCACCCCCACACGCCCCGGAATCGGGAGTACAACACGGCCCGTCCGGCACGACACATAGCTTAGGGAAGGCGTGTTGCCTAGCATTTTCACTTTCATGTTGGACCGTCATTGAGCAATCCGACACCCCGCCCGCCGCCGGGTTCGAAACCAGAAACGAGGGGAAGATCTAGCTGTAGCACAGAAGCTAAGAAATTTGGTGTCAGACAGTGCTTGTTGATAGAGTAGGAGCATTCCGTACTAGTACTACTCCTACTAGTACCAAGTTTGTACTCCTAATACTATATTACTAGTACTATCACTATACAACTAGTAGGTACGTGCACGGCACAACATCGTAGGAACAAAAAAGGGAAGATCTTGTTTTAGGTGATTTATCTTTTTTTCAATCAACGTAGTATGAATAATATGATGTGGGGTGCACCCATGAAGCTTATGTGGCTTGGTTGCACGGCCACGGAAGATTAGAGAAAAATAAATAGATAATGTGTTTAGAGTGCACTCCACTAAATAGATATACTTTGGATCCATTGCAATGGACCGACACATCTATATCTATACCCCCTATAAAGTTGGTCATTCGATGAAGCCAATCCGACGGTACAAAGATGGCAAATCCGAGCAGTACTGGCCATTGGATATCATCCACTAGATTCTGCCACATGTATAATCTAGAAGACTCCATGGTTGAACTTAATTCATGACTAACTTTGCCACAACTAAGCTTAGGCAAAGTTATTAGTTCTTCAAAATGAGAGCCACAAGTTGGCAAGCCTAAGGGAATCTTGCCACATTTTTTGTGTGTATGTCATGTGGGGCCTTAGTGTGGCTTGAACCAAATACTCACCTAAGTTAATCAAACTTGCCTAACCTTAAATTCCACCAGATTTTGCCACATTTTAAAACCCAGAAAGCTCCACATGTAGAAGCATAATGCACAAACCACCAGAATCTCATGCGTGCAATGCACGTGTACCTTACTAGTACTAGTTGTTAGGAGTAGTAGTATGAAACAAATTCCAGCACCACAAGGCCTGCCGCAGGAATTACATTTCCCACTCGTGGCCCACGGGACCAAACTTCAGTGGCTTAGTGCCCGGTCTATGAGTCAACGACATGCGGACCTTAAATGCGGCTAGCCCACATGTCATTCTCATGGTGGTGGCGTGGTTCGCGACTCACTCGTTCGAGATGAACCGGCTAATGGTGGCGTGGCTGTGGCGAGGGTGCCACAGCTGCACGCCGGGGCGTTACGAGGCATAGATGGCCACACCGGCGGGTACTACCTATAGTACATAAGTACTCCAGCTGAGGATTGATGCCCGGGACGAAATGTGTCATAGCCGCTGGATGAAAATTCGATGGTGTGGGAGTACGGATCGGAGCACAACAGCGGAGCAGGCAAACCGCATCCAATCGGGTGTCTGTGGTAGAAAGTTGATGGTCACCGCAGTTCAGCTGGCCCGCATGTCATGCACACAAAGGCAGAGGAGCGGTGGGGTCAAGAGGGATGAGGGGCATGTCGAGGGGATGAGGATCCCCTGACGCGAACAATCCTACCATTCTGTCACTGACATGTGGGACCCATAAGCGTGGGTCCCAGCTGTCAGCGAAGGAAAGGCAGGGCAGGGCAGTGATAGCCATGTCAGAGGATCCATGTCCACATCGGGGTACGTCATGCCGTGGGTTGGAGCGGCATAGTGGGAATCGCGTGTGGGTGTGGCAGTGGTAGAAACAAGAAATGTGATGGTCGTCGTGGTTCAACTTCCATGGACAAGCTGTCATGTCTGCTGACACATGTATATCAAAACTAGAGTGTTTATATTTTGAGCACGTGAACAAGTATTATTCTACTACTTTGGATCCATTGCAACGCACGGGCCAGCACATTGGTAGTAGTAGTGTCCATCTCTATCTCTAGAGGCCTTCCCTCGTTCATCCTTTTCTCTCACAAGATAAACTACTCATACAAATGCATCTTGATGTTCCGTGGAACGCACGAGGATGTTTCCTTGGGGGTCTCTCCAGCGCGGCGTGGCCGTAGTTGCAAGTTGACGCCCCTTGAGATGCCGACGTTGAGGGGCACTCAGATTTCCTCCGATGAGCAGGTAAGATGAGTTTGATCACGTAGTAAATGCATTCTAAAGACTAATTGCATGTCCATTTCCTAATTCTCCCCCTGCCCATTGTTTCACAGGTTAGGCTCGGTGCGAGTGGAGATTGGCTTGCATATGTACGGGAGGGTACCAACATCAATTTGCACAACAATTACAATGGTGACACCGTTCCCGTAGAAACTTTGTCCAACATTGGGATCAGACATGCAACGGGCCACCGCATGAATTGGTACGATGGAACCACGGTGAGATTGAATAAGATAGCATGAACCTTGCATATGGCGGTCAAAGGGGGACCATGCTGTCTGTGGCTGATTTGTTGTCGTATGAGTAGGAAGACGTTGTGCTCCTTTCTAACCGCATCTTCGCGGTGACTAACCAGGGGACTTATTTTGTATGGGACACATCCTACGATATACTCCCTCTCTCCTAGTTTATTTGTTTTGAATCTTTTCGTTTTATAAGTTTCAAATATAAATTTAGAGCTCCCCATCACATGTTGAGATTACAATGTCCATTAAATTGTTGCGTGCATGTATAGTAAAGAAACAAATCTCGAGTTTGGCACGAGTTCGTGCTGCGGGAGCACCACAAGCCCTGGCGCAGGAGTTACATTTCCCTCTCAGGGCCATCGGGACTAAGCTTCAGCGCCATACTACACCTACCTTTGAGTCAATAACATGTGGACCCGATAGGTGACTGGTCCACATGTAATGCTCCCGTAGGCCGAGGGACAGTGGGCCAAGAGGGGTGAGCCGCAGGTCCTGGGACGTGTGGTTTCATGGGTTCGAGCGGCGTCGTGCGAATCGCGGGTGGCTATGGTAGAAACTTGATGTTCGCAGCATTTTAGGTGGCCCACATATCATGCACACAACGGCAGAGGGGCGGTGCGGCCGAGAGGGGTGAGGCGCATGTCGGGGGGCATGGTGCCGTGGGTTGGAGAGGCGTCGTGGGAATCGCGAGATGAAACATGATGGTCGCTATCGTGGGTTTGTCATGACAGATGTCCTCGTGAAAGGACTTAGTCATGGAGCCATCGCAACGGGTTAGCTTAGAGGGGTTAAACCGAACAAGGGACACGAGGAGTTTTATACTAGTTCGGCCCGTTTGATGAAGGTAAAAGCCTACGTCTAGTTGGGATTGGTATTGCTAGGGTTTCGATGACCAGGGAGCGAATCCGCTTTGCCTGGCCCTCGAGTTGTTGTCTGTCCTCCCTAAACCGCTCCCAGGTCGTCCCTTTATATACATAGGTTGACGCCCGCCGGTTTACAGGGTCCCGAAGCCGGATCATAAACGTGTCTGATTCGGTCTCTTTACTTCCTATCTTACAATGCAAGTTACATAATAAGGTCGGTTTACATCTACATGCCTTAACTCGCCTTTGGGCCTTGGGCCTTCATAAAGCGCCATCATTCTTACGTCTTCATGGGCTTCTAATCTTCATAAAGTTAATCCGGCTACTCCTGGCCAGTTTACGTCCAGTAGTAATGTCCCCAATAGTTGCCATAGTTGAACTTCCATGGACAAGCTGTCATGTCTATGGACACATGCACTGCATACCGATCACTAGAAGGAGTAGCAGAGAAAGCTATATATGCGGATAAATAGTTCCTTATAGTCAAGCGGACCCACGCTACTACTCTGTTCCAAAGACATGCACACCGTCGAAATAGTCCATCTATATCAATATACATCGAGAGGGAATAATTTTTTTACAAGAGAGGAAATAGTTCATCCATCCATAATGCCCTCCTGCTGGTGCAGCCTTTTCTGCTTCTTCTTCTTCTTCTTATTCTCATTCTCTGTGGGAGACGGCTTCGCAACAAGCTCTTTGGACCTTGCAGCTATCTCGAAACTCACACGGGCATCGAGGGCAGCATATTTTATCTGCTCGTACGTCAAGGGATAATTCTCCCATCCAGACGACCTTAATGCCACCGTCTCGTCGCCCTTCTGAAGATTTGTACCAAGCACAAAATTTTCTACGTCGAATAGGGATGGTGTCTGTTTATCACAATATTCTGTAGGAATTTTGATTCTGGTTTGTAGGTTAGCGATGCTTTTCAAATCAAGGTTGTACGGATCCATCTTTTGTTTGTCCCCTTCGATGGCTGCCCCACAGAAGTATACGTCCTACCGAGACAAGAAATCGTGAAGCTCACCTGGTATGGAGGGCGAGTGTATGATGTGGTACACGAAAACATCTTCTTCGTGGCATAGCTGAAGGACGGCGGCGCGCTGGATCTTCCCAGGGGCACGCTCCGTGTACTCCGAATCGAGACCGATGACCCTTGTCTCTACCTTTTCGAGGGAGTTGGACACATTGTTGATCCAGTGCCGAACAACCCTTGGGTGGACGGTGATGGTGGCAACTATATGCATCGAGCCTTCGACGAGGACATGTTGGATGCTAAAAACCTGCATCTCGATCTCTTCCGCCATTTGGAACCGCTGGAACGGAGGGCTATGGTTTGGAGAATTAGGATTAGATGGCTAGTCTAACTGAAGTAGTAGATGATTATTTAAAGAGGTTAAAACAATGTGAACACAGTGGGGTTTGGATGCAAATGAAGACGAAGGGGAGGTGAAGAAGCCGAGGAGAATCGGTTCCCGATGGAGAAGTAAATGGGAGAAGTGGCGTGCAGGCAGTTGATTATATGGCTAGGTAGACTAAACGAAAAGGCTATGTGGGTAGACTGATGAGTCGTACCTGTTCGTGTACGTGCCCATCCTTCCTGATAGGTGGGACCTATGCAAACAGAAAAAATGTGTCATAGTTTTTTTTGAGCGCGTGAGTGGGAGACACAACATTCTCTGGTTAAGGAATACTCCCTCCATTTAGGTGAGTATAAGTCACCTTATGAAAATCAAGTTTTCCCAAAACCTTTAGGCGTGGAGCATTAACTTCCTGCTCGATCCGCTCCCAGCCTCGTTAGCCAGCGTTCTCTTCCTCTGCTGCCGCGTTCTAACTTTCCATTTTTCCTCTTCTCAAGTGTGGAACGATCTTCATGCCATCCTTGATGCACCAGAACGACCACTTCATGCATTGCGGCAGGGCATTGATTGGGCATGCACGAGCATTTGGTTAGTCCTGCCTTCGGTCGTTGCGGGCAGTCGCTCAACAGTGGCATGGCGGCGCTTGACGACCAGTTTCCCGGCAAAGTGCTAATGGTAACCATCAACATCGACCGGCCTCCCGTCTCACCGGACGACCTTGTCAAAGCTCTTGGCATTGCGCACGACATCCAAATAAGTGACTTGCGCGTCGAAGTCTGTCTGCCACCGGTTGATTTCTTCCTCAGGTTCCGGACAACTTTCGACTGCAGTCGTGTGTTCGAATCTTCCTTGCGTTTGTTCTGCGATGGCGCGCTGCTGAGCTTTGATCGGTGGCACCCAGGATGGGGCTCGGTGCCCTCTGAGCTTGAGTTTTTAACAAAGCTTACCTTCCACAGCATTTCTCGACGTGCTTGGAACAGCGAGTCCATGAACGAGCTTATCAACGACCTTGGAGGTGAGCTCGTAAGTATGTTTGTTCCTCCAGACAGCTGGGCTCTGGCGGTTATGGCATGGATGAAGAAGCCGTCCACAATACCGAAGGTGATTGGTGTTGAGATACCAGTGGAGGAATCGGGGTTGTACTATTCGTCGCCACCAAGGACGCCGCGGACCACGTTAGGGATGTACCTGTATCGAGTGTTCGTGCATGTCGAAGAAGTAGTCAATCCATCAATCAAAGTCCTACCACCGCCGCTGGTGCCAGGGTTCGTCGACGACGTCCATTAAGGGAGTCAACGTCAGACTTTCCCTATGTTGCTCAGAACTATGGATGGCACATGGCCTACTCCATTGTGCGGCGGAGGCCACTGCTTCTTTGGGAGAAGAGGCAAGGCTGGCTGCCTGGATGTGCTCTAATTTGAGGTAACAACTGAATCTTGTCAAATACTAGTTAAATCCGAGCTATTGGTGTGAAGCACTGATATGCCAGTACATTTTATTGTGACCAGTTCTAATTTGGTACCTGAACTTTTTTTAGAAAGGGCTATACGTCAACTTAATGTGCTAGCATAACTTATTGTGTTGTCTGTCTGTTTTCTTTGCACAACATTCAAGATATTTCCCCGTCAGTGATAAATACGATGAACCATTATGTACGACTTCATTGGTTTCAACATAGCCCTTCCCATAGCGATCCACTGCTTCCATCCTGATTGTGCCGCCTGAATGAAATTTTTGTATGCAAGTTCAGTGTGCTATGATGTTCTATATGATTGTGTCAACTATATAAGTTTTTACTAAGCATCACCAATGCATATGGCTGAAAGATGTATTTACGAGCATCAAGCGATGGGTCTCTGTCTCTCTCTCTCTCTCACACACACACACACAAACACACACACGCACACACACGCGCACACGCACGAGTGGGACCCATAGAATTATTTATTTGCTCGTGACAACTTTTAATTAGGTTCCACTATAATCTAACTTTTTTCTTAAGTTATTAATTGAGCTCAGTAACTTCGAAAAGTTGTACAGAAGCCTTGTTTGGGTCCTTTCGGCATTGCTAAATGTGGGCTCAGTAACCATGTTAGGTTGTACTGTACTACACAGGCCTTTTTTTCAACATCAGCAATGCAACTGGGCCGACAGTTGTACACAATATCTGGGTCAACTTGTTATTCTCCGCCTCGCTGGGCTGCAAACTTTCCTAGGAGGTATGCATTAGGCTTAACAAGAAAATGAACTTTAAGAAATAATAAATGGGATGTAATTATAATAACTGGACAGTTACTATGCACCAAACACGTAGTTAGTTTGAAAAATATATTATTTTTGGAATTTGAAAATTTTAATTTCATTACTTGTTGCGCGTGCGATATTTTGTTGGATTTTAACGTATCACAACTTTATTTTGAAATTATATTTAACCTGACTAGAAATTTCGAATAAAAATATTTCAGATCCCATCAAAATGTGGGAATTGTTTTTTGAATTCTGTTATGAGCGGTTGTTTGAAATTATTAATCGTTGTCCTAGCTAGAAGTTGGGCTGTACTTTTAACAAACTGTAAATGGGCTGTAGTAAATTCCATTAGAATTAAAAAATGGGTTGTACATTCTTACAAATCTCAAATGGGATATATGTTCTCTGCCAAATCCGAGCTGTGGGTCTACTAAGTTGACGCGTACCAAGGGCTTTGTCAACTTAGTCGATAAACGATACTAGATGCAGTGATCGTACGATGTCCATCCAACGGCCGTAGTGCTTCTTCAACCTCTCGTCTTCTTGCCCCAGCCGCCCAAAGCAGCGCCAGTCGTGTCGCGTGCTCCTCCCTCCCATGGCCGGCTGTGATGCCGCGGTGGCCTCACCGCACCGTACTACTCCCACCACTGGCCAGGCCATCCCTCTACTCACCCACACCCCCTGTTATTCTGCGGCGACGGCAGCCTCACACCGCAGCCGAACCAGTGAACCATCGTACTCCTCTCCGCGCGGGCTTCCACTGTTGCGTCTTCCCTGGTTCCGCGTCGTCCCCTTCCTAGGCCTCGCCGTGGTCCAGACCACCGCCCTGGTGCTCTCGGCGCGGCATGGTCAACGGGGTCAATGACCGACTTCCATCGGAAGAGTACTATACGTGGAGAGGCTGACAGCTGGGTCCAGGCGGCCGCAAGGAAGTGCCTCCTATTACGCGCAAAATAATTATTCCTTCACCTAACAGCAGGGACCCACCGGACGGGCCACCTTAGTTCGCGAAAAAAATGTTTTTCCCGTGACTGCTGGGACCCACCGGACGGGCTAGTGTATTTCGCGAAAAAAATGTTCCCCCCGCTGTCAGCTCAGACCCACCGGAAGTGCCTCCTTATTACGCACAAAAAAATGAATACTCCTCCTACTAGGTGGGACCCTCCATGGTGGGAGACTGACTTGTGGGCCTACTAAGTTGACTGGGACGGGGGCCTTTGTCAACTTTAGTCAATATGAACGATTCTAGCTCTAGTGACCGTACGATGTCCATCCAACGGCCGTAGTGCTTCTTCAACCTCTGGTCTTCTTGCTCCAGCCGCTCAAAGCAGCGCCGGTCGTGCCTCATGCTCCTGCCTCCCGTGGCCGGCTGTGCTGCCGCGGAGGCCTCACCGCCGCCTACTATTCCCACCGCTGGCCAGGCCCTGTGGCGACGGCAGCCTCACACCACAGCTGAACCAGTGAACCCTCGTACTCCTCTCCGCACGGGCTTCCATTGCCGCGTCTTCCCTGGCTCCCTGTCGTCCCCTTCCTAGGCCTCGCCGCCGTCCACCGCCCTGGTGCTCTCGGCTTGGCTTGGTCAACATGGTCAAGGAACGACTTCCATCAGAAGTGGACTGTACGTGGAGAGGGTGACAGCTGGGTCCATGGCCGCAACAAGGAAGTGCCTCCTTATTACACGGAAAATAATGATTCCTCCACCTGACAGCTAGGACCCACCAGATGGGCCATTGTATTTTGCGAAAAAAATGTTTCCCCCTGACTGCTAGGACCCACCAGCTACATCTTCGCACACAAGGAAGTGCGTCCGGGAAAAAAAAACGATTCGCCCCCCTGACCGCTGGGACCCACCAGCTACATCTTCGCAGGCAAGGAAGTGCCTGACAGTCGGGACCCACCTGGTCGAAGCGTATGTAGCGTTGTCATTCTGGTCGCGAATGTGTATGTACATATATACTGGTGGATGTAGAGGTGCGCACGTGTTGTAGTAGAGGCGCGTACGTGTTTTAGTAGAGGCCTCATAGGGGTTGACCAAGGTGGGTTCTTGAGCGACCTCATACGGGTTGCGCCGACGCTTCTCCCAGAATTCCTTGGCAGACAACTCTGTCACAGACTTGGTTCTTGGCTAGGGCTTGGACGCACTCATATTCTTCATTTGAAGAGGAGGCGGAACACTTGATGAGGCCGCCGTTGTCTCAGAGGTCCGGTAGCGCTTGGAAGTTGCATGCTCGGGGTTGACACGGCGCGCATGCTGCTCAGAAGGACCATCACCTAGAACCAAACACACAGACACACGAAACAGCCAGGAAGAACAAGCATAAGCCACCAAACACATCAAAAGAGATCAAAAATTGGTAGGAACAGGATGCAATTGGGCAACCAGCAGTAGTACCATGATCCATAAGCAGCAGTACCGCCCTAGCGGTAGTACCGCTCCAATGGGAGAGGTAGTACCGCTCAAGACAGGGAAACGGCGGTTTCCTACTTCCATGGTCAAATCCGACACTACCGGGAGGCCAAATTCAAAAATACTCCTACCAATTATCAATCCAAATTGTCTAGTCACCTTCTCCAACCTACTCAAGCCTTGATTTAGCCAAAAATTGAGAGATGCAACCACTATTGCCCCTAAGACACTAGATCTGAAATCTAGACAAGAGGAGAAGAGGAACAGGGGCAATACCGGCATCCATGGCAAGAGGACGGGGTGGGGATCGACTCCACCGAATGAAATGGAGAGGGATGTCCCGGAGACGGCGGCCCGCTGGAGCCCTCCCGCGGCGAGTCGACACTGGAGAGACGAAGAGGAACGAGTGGGCGGTGCGAATGGTTATGGGGGAGATGAAACCTCCCCCTGCCCCGACATAACCCATTTATCCCGCCCCTCAATGGTAGTACCGCTCGGGTGGGCGGTAGTACCTCTTGTCAACATAAGCGGTAGTACCGCGCACCACCAGCTAGAGTACCGCCTAGGAAGACACCAAACGACTAGCTCAAAAAGAAGGGAGAAACAAAAGGCAAGAAGAGGGAACCAAAACACAGCAACGAGAACACTAGCGAGAGGACAAGAAACACACACCTCTTCAAGAGAGGGCGGTGGCCGAGGCCACCTATGTATGAGTCAAGAGGTATGGCGCCGCGAAGATTTTAAAATTGGGCCCATGACCAAAACTCGTCCTTGAAGCACAAGTACTCTCAAAAATGGCTAATGTGAAAGACTTGATCAATTTATGCACAATGGGGGGAGGTAGAGTTCATTGAGAGAACAATACTCCCCCTATGTCCATGCCTACACCTAAACATGACAACAAGTTGAGTATGGTGGAGTGTGCAAGGGTTCAAACAACATTGCTTGAATCAATGATATTTAGCTCATGTCTTTACTCACGAAATCTTGCTTCATCCAAAGGCTTCGTGAAAATATCTGCAAGGTTATCATGAGTGTTGACATAGTTGAGCTCAATCTCCCCTCGCCTAATGTGATCCCGGATGAAGTGATACCGAATCTCAATATGCTTCGTCTTGAAGTTTTGAACCGGGTTGAGAGAAATCTTGATGGCACTTTCATTGTCACACCAAAGAGGCACTTTGTCACAAATGACACCGTAATCCTTTAAAGTTTGCCTCATCCAAAGAAGTTGTGCACAACAACTACCGGCGGCCATGTACTCTGTCTCGGTAGACGAGAGAGACACACAACATTTCTTCTTGGAAGACCAACTCACCAAAGAGCAACCAAGAAATTGACACCCTCCGGAAGTGGACTTCCCATCCACTTTGTCTCCTGCCCAATCAGAGTCTGGATACCCTACAAGCTTGAAGTTTTCTCCTCTTGGATACCATAAGCCAAAGTTTGGGGTATGATCCAAATATCGAAATATTCGCTTGACTGCCACAAAGTGGCTTTACTTAGGTGCGGCTTGAAACCGTGCACAAATTCCCACACTCAACATGATATCCAGTCTATATGCACAGAGGTAAAGCAAGGAGCCAATCATGGAGCGATATACCTTTTGACCCACCGCTTTACCATTGGGATCTAAGTCAAGTTGGCATTTGATGGGCATTGGAGTGGAATCCGGCTTGATATCATTAAGCTTGAATCTCTTGAGCATATCTTGAGTGTATTTGGATTGGTTGATGAAGGTTCCTTCTCTTCGTTGCTTGACCTCGAATCCAATAAAGAACTCCAACTCTCCCATCATGGACATCTTAAACTTGGAGGTCATGAGTGCGGAAAATTCCTCATTGAAAGCTTTGTTAAGGGAACCAAAGATAATATCATCAACATATAGTTGGCACACAAACAACTCCCCTTTGACCTTCTTGGTAAAAAGAGTGGGGTTGATTTGCCCAATTTCAAAACCGCGATCTTGCAACAACTCGGTAAGGTGGTCATATGATATGTCTCCAACGTATCTATAATTTTTGATAGCTCCATGCTATATCATCTACTGTTTTGGACATTATTGGGCTTCATTATCCACTTTTATATTATTATTGGGACTAACCTATTAACCGGAGGGCCAGCCCAGAATCGCTTTTTTGCCTGTTTTAGGGTTTCGAAGAAAAGGAATATCAAACGGAGTCCAAACGGAATGAAACCTTCGGGAACATGATTTTATGACCAAACACAACTCAGGAGACTTGGACCCTACGTCAAGCCAATTAACAAGACGCCACGAGGTAGGGGGACGCGCCTGCCCCCCCCCCCCAGGCACGCCCTCCACCCTCATGGCCCCCCTGTTGCTCCACCGACGTACTTCTTCCTCCTATATATACCCATGTACCCCCAAACGATCAGATACAGAGCCAAAAACCTAATTGCACCGCCGCAACTTTCTGTATCCACGAGATCCCATCTTGGGGCCTGTTTCGGAGCTCCGCCGGAGGGGCCATCTATCACGGAGGGCTTCTACATTATCATCCAAGCCCCTCCGATGAAGTGTGAGTAGTTTACTTCAGACCTACGGGTCCATAGTTAGTAGCTAGATGGCTTCTTCTCTCTTTTTGGATCTCAATACAATGTTCTCCCCCTCTCTCGTGGAGATCTATTCGATGTAATCTTCTTTTTAGGTGTGTTTGTTGAGACTGATGAATTGTGGGTTTATGATCCAGTCTATCTATGAATAATATTTGAATCTTCTCTGAATTCTTTTATGTATGATTGGTTATCTTTGCAAGTCTCTTAGAATTATCAGTTTGGTTTGGCCTACTAGATTGGTTTTTCTTGCCATGGGAGAAGTGCTTAGCTTTGGGTTCGATCTTGCGATGTCCTATCCCAATGACAGAAGGGGCAGCAAGGCACATATTGTATTGTTGCCATCGAGGATAACAAGATGGGTTTTTTTTATCATATTGCATGAAACTATCCCTCTACGTCATGTCATCTTGCTTAAGGCGTTACTATGTTTTTAACTTAATACTCTAGATGCATGCTGGATAGCGGTCGATGAGTGGAGAATAGTAGTAGATGCTGGCAGGAGTCGGTCTACTTGTCTCGGACGTGATGCCTATATACATGATCATACCTAGATATTCTCATAACTATGCTAAATTGTGTCAATTGCTCAACAGTAATTTGTTCACCCACCGTAGAATACTTATGCTCTTGAGAGAACCCACTAGTGAAACCTATGGCCCACGGGTCTATTTCTCATCATATAAATCTTCATCACTTTATTATTGCTTTTCTTTTTTACTTTGCCTTTTACTTTTCACTTTGCATCTCTATACTAAAAATACCAAAAACATTATTTATCATCTCTATCAGATCTCGCTTTCGTAAGTGACCGTGAAGGGATTGACAACCCCTAAGCGCATTGGTTGCATTGAGCTATTTTTTTTGTGTAGGTACAAGGGACTCGCGCGTAGCCTCCTACTGGATTGATACCTTGGTTCTCAAAAACTGAGGGAAATACTTACGCTACTTTGCTGCATCATCCTCTCCTCTTCGGGGAAATCCAACGCAGTGCTCAAGAGGTAGCATGGGGCTGCTAGCTACTTCGCACTTTGCTAGATGAACCTCGGTTGGGGGAGGGGGCATGCTCATAGCTTAGGATTCCCTTCGTGCCGACATGAGCGGGGGCTGCTAGCTACTTCGCACTTTGCTAGGTGAACCTCAGTTGGGGGCATGTGCATTCATATCTTAGGATTCCCTTCATGCCGACACGAGGGAGGGGTGGCTGCTAGCTAATTCGCACTTTTCTAGGGTGAACCTCGGTTGGGGGGGGAGGGCATGCATTCATAGGTTAGGATTCCCTTCGTGCCAACACGAGGGAGGGTGTCTGCTAGCTACTTCACACTTTTCTAGGTGAACATCGGTTGGGGGTATGTGCATTCATAGCTTAGGATTCCCTTCGTGCCGACACGAGGGAGGGGTGGCTGCTACCTACTTCGCACTTTGCTAGGGTGAACCTCGGTTGGGGGGGCAGGGCATGCATTCATAGCTTAGCTAGGATTCCCTTCGTGCCGACAAGAGGGAGGGGGGCTACTAGCTACTTCGCACTTTGCTAGGTGAACCTTGGTTGGGGGGTCATGCATTCATATCTTAGGAATCCCTTCGTGCCGACATGAGGGACGGGGGGGGGGGCTGCTAGCTCTACTTCACACTTTGCTAGGTGAAGCTCGGTTTGGAGGGCATGCATTCATAGCTTAGGATTCCCTTCATGCCGAACGAGGGAGGGGGGCTGCTAGCTACTTCACACTTTGCTACGGTGAAACTCGGTTGGGGGGGCATGCATTCATAGCTGAGGATTCCCTTCGTGCCAACACGAGGGGGTGGGGCAAGCAATACCGTGCGCTTTGCGAGAGAGGTGCCACATCGAAGTTGCATTTGGTATTTGAAAATCAAACAACCCTTTAGATACAAAAATTTGGTCCACATGCAAGTGTATTAGTGTTATGACCCTATCCCGCGTCATTTTTCGCCAAACTTATGAACATTAGACAAGTCAGATGACGCAACAGACACGGTTCACTCAAACTAACTGTGTGCCGTGCCGGTGCACCTGTCACGCACACATCCGCACAGTACATTGGGCTCCATGAGGCTCCCCCTCTCAAAAATATCTACCCACGTCGAGGGTTTTTCTGTTTCATAACACACGCTTGTTTTCTCCGGACCGTGTGTGATGTTTCTTGTTCCCAATCCCACCTGCATCCCTGGAAAATATCTACCCGCCTCGAGGGTTTTTCTGTTTCATAACACATGGTTGTTATCTCCGGATCGTGTGCGATGCACTATCATCAAAAATTTCAATAGTCGGGCATTTCACTCCCGCGTAGTAAAATTTTTAGTACCCGCGTCATTTCCTCAAACACCCCCCCCCCCCACACACACACACCAAAACCTCCTCGGGCATGCGCGCGCATGCACACACACACACACACATCCCTTGTTCAAAACCCTAGCAAAGTCCCTACCGCCGCTGCCGCTCCTGCAAGGCCTCCATTGTCAACATCTGTCAGTTTGCCCGTGCAGCTTAGCCACCGATCTCCATACCCAGGCTGCCCTCAGTTTCTTAGTTGACACCTGCTAAACACCCCCTCTCCCATAGATCCCCATCCCCATCCCCCACTCTAGAGTGTCACATCCTAAGCCCGGCTACGCTTCCCGTGGAGCTCTAGGAGCGACTATCCCAATAGAGGTGTATAGCAGTCTCTTCGCCCGACGTCACCGAGGAAGCTGACGACCATTACTGGTGGCAGGCACTCAAGCAATGGGCTAGAGTATGCGGGCATGTCTCGTCTGCTGGCTACGACATCGAGGTCATCGACAGCCACACCCTGAGGCGGGCTATGTCATAGGTTAAGTGGCCCACACCCAACCCCTCGGGTTCAACTACCGTCGATCTCATCCATGGCCCCGCCGCTGATCTCCTCTGGCTCGATGTCAACAATTTCCCACTCTACATCACCATCAAGCCCCTTTTTCATTTCTGAAGGACATGTTCTGCGACACTGGCTTGGGATCCACATCTTCCAAGTCAGGCCTCATCGACAGCGACCACGAGGAGGGCACCCTCTCCGGCTCTTCCAAGGGGAAAGAGCCGACATCAGGGAGGGCACCCTACAGCCGTGCTCTACCAAGGGGAAGGAGCCCATCTGCGATAACATTGAGCGCATCCAGGGTCCGTGTTCTTCCCACGGGAACGAGCCCATCCGTGACAAGTGAGGAAACCCATGATTTGTTTTTGTCATGCCTCTTCACAGGGCGAACCCATGATTTGTTTTGTCGAGTCCCTTTTGTAGTGTAGTGAGAATATGTCCAGTTTTAATTGCTATATCTGGTTGTTTGCAGTATGCCTTGTTTATTTTAGTTGTTCATAATGTGATGCTCTATATGTGCAATTATTTACTGTGCAGTATATTTCATCAATCTAGTTTTAACATACCGATAAGAATGCATATATTTGCTTGCTGTTAAGCCAGTTATAGATAGCATATATATGCCTCTTTTAAAAAAATGGATTGTTCGTTTGTTTGTACTTAGCATATGTTCAGTTCCAAATGCTATATTTGGTTGTTCGTAGTATGCCTTATTTATTCCATTTATTCACAACGTGATGTTCTATATGTGCAAGTATGAACTATGCAGTTCAATTTCATCAGTACGAGTTTCAACAATACCACTATGAATGACTACATTTGGTTGCTGCATCTTGTAGTTAACATGCCTTCCCATTTTTAATTAACCATAACCAGTGTACTTAGACCGGCACAATACCAGTTTGAATGAGCATGTTTGCTTATTGTTAAATGTTTGGCCCGTTGCAGTTAGCACACCTTTCCACTTGTTTTGCTTTACAAGCGCGCTTAAACCTGCACACTGAAGCTATCTTTTGGAGATTTTTTTGTCTGCCATGTGTAATTTTGGTTGATGTTTCAGCCTGTTGTGCTTAACAAGCTTCTTGATGTACCTACATAGGATAATTTTGGGAACGACTGTTGTTTTCGATCGAGGTTAGTTTCATCCCATGGCTTATATCTGCTTACTTTTCAAGATATCAGTAGCTGGTACCATATAGGCTGACGGTTCATAAGGGACTAATCGGTGAATCGGACTTTTAACTGAATATATCTGCAGCCCATTTTTCCTTAGGTTAACTAGGGCCATATGTAATATATCTAAGGCTACATAGCAACATGCACTGTACTTAATGTCTAAATATGCAATCCTAGGCTACATAGCAACAAGGAAGAGTGTTACATTAATGTTGTAATGATGTCTAGATATACGTAGAAGACCAGCAGCAGCAACAGCAACAACACAACCCTACTTGGATACTCAACTTAGCTAGAGGTTAGAGTTAGTTTTTAGCTCATTACTAACCCTGAACTAACTCCATCCAAAGAGTTGTTTCGATGGCAAGGTTAGATTGACAATAATTGCACTAGGAGAACTAGCTCCAATTAGCACCTCTTGGGTTGGATACTAGTTTTTTTTGGGTGGGTTATAGATGCAACTAGCTCAAACTAACTGTAACCCATGGATACAGCAGCAGATAATTTGTAAGAGTGAACTAAACTCCTTCCGGCCCATAATATAAGATGTTAATTCATCTAATATGTGAGTATATTGGATGTTATAAGATACTACCTTCGTTCCTAAATATTTGCCTTCTTAGAGATTTCAAATGGACTACCACATACGAATGTATATAGACATATTATAAAAGAGTGTTTTACTACATCATTGTGCAGTTGCTGTAGCTTCTAATATTAACTTGGTGCTTTTAGGTACACATGTCATTGGTAAAGATCCGCGTTTTACCCTTTCTGCGTATGGGGCAATGAGATATCGATGAACCAGCATCAAGTGAGGAAGCCGATAAAGATTGTTAGTAAAATGGGTCCAAAGATGGAAATTAAACTATTTGTTTACAGTTTATCCAAGACAACAGTGAACTGCAGGATGGTAAGTAAGAACTCTGCAGCCTTCTTTTTACTGCGCATAATGAATTGTGTTAGATGAGAATGTCGGAATCTTTTTCCTTTGTAGTGGTTGCCAAAGCAGTTTACTCAAGATTACCTCTCAAACTACAAGATTGGTGGGCATGCAAAGGTTAAAGTATTTCTACCAGAACACGATGTTTATCTAGATGTTTTCATGAAGACCGTGAAAGATGGGTGGTCGGCCATCACAAGGGGTTGGACTAGAGTCGTGCGTGCCTTCTGCACGGAGGAGGGCACAATTTGGGCATTCCGCTTCACCTTGTTCAGCAACCAGAATATATTTCGCCTCTTTCTTTACCGTCTTCAATAGTACAAGTATACAACTATGGTTCATCATTCTCTATTTGGTTCTTATGTAATTCTTGAACATATGTACCTATGAACCGAATAATGCATTGGTTGTTTGAACCTGATGGATATGAATAAAGCTGTAGCATGCATTCAAATTCAAATCCCAATATGGTACAATTTTGAAAAGAAACAATTAAATTACGATGAAATTACGCTCTCCAGGTTGTTACGACACACACTGTTGGTAAAACACAAACGTCTGCGATATGCACCATAATTCGAGATGGTTCATAGAGAGGAGACATGTGCAAGCATGCACACAGTTGTCGTTTGCAAAGCGTGTGCGATGTTAGACAATATCACAAACGGTGCGGGCAAACTAAGCATTTGTGTAAGTTGCCTTATCGTACAAGATTCGCAACCATCAACTGTTTCTGATGAAGTATGCATCATAAACATTGCACCACAGAATAGCGTGTGCGATACTTGTCGTGTACGACGATGTTATGATGGTCCGACGTTTCGTAATCCTGTCCGACACTTGTACGAAGATTAGCTAATCTTCTTAACGGTGAACCGATTGTGATGGGCTGCGCATCATACATGTTCTATAATAGTGAAGCAGTTGTGATGGGCCGCGCATCGTAAACGTAGCACCACAGAATACCGACTATGATGGCAATGCGAGCAGAAACCAGTAGGAGTACTGTAGGGGCCCTATACCCGAAGGTTCCTGGGTCGTGTGGGAAGGACCCCCCTATCGCCCACACTCACTTGGCGGCGGTTCCAAATGTCGTCGTGATAAGGGGTTGAAAACCATTTGTTTAGGACCAACGTGCACTAGTGAAACACTAGCAACCAAGTCACATAAAGTAAACACTCATAATTTTTAATATTGACTTTGATAGTAGGTTCCCACTCATCATGTAATTTTCTAGGAATTGAAACTTCTAATTCCAACTTTTCTTCTAAAGCTTTCATCATAGCATCAACAATACGTTTAGTAAAAGTTTTATTTTGTTCGTAAGCATGGGGTGAATTTATCATGGATTGCAACAAAGAAATACAATCAATCAAAGAGCAACTATCATAATCAAAATCTTTGTAATCCAAAATAGTGGGCACATCACTAGTTTAAGTTTTGACCTCTTCAAACCCACTTTTATCAATTTTGTCAACAAGATTTTCACCCTCCGAATTATCGGGACACCTTCTAGCTAAAGTTGAATCTTCTCCGGTCCCTTTTTCATCAATCTTAATTTTAGTAAACAAGGAATCAATAGAAGAAACACCAATCATTTTCAGATCTTCATCACTTTTACAAAAGCAATCACTAGAAAACGATTTTCCTAAAAATTCTCTTCTAGCTCTAAGCATAGCGGTTCTTTTCTTACTTTCATGCATAGAAACATAAAGAGCTTTAATTGATTCCACAACCTCAGGCACAAAATATTTCATCTTGAGATTTTCTATGTCATGAGAAATTCTATCAACACTTCTAGACAAATCATCAATCTTATTCAACTTTTCTTCCATTGTAGCATTGAAAACTTTTTGAGTGTTGATAAATTCTATAATATTATTCTCAAGATAAGAGGTGTTCATATTGTTATTACACTAGCACGCGTCGGTCCTAAACAAATGGTTTTTAACCCCTTTCCGCGACGGCATTTGGAACGGTCACCAAGTGAGTGTGGGTGATAGTGGGTCCTTCCCACACGATCCAGAAACTGTCAGGGATAGGGCCCCTACAGTACTCCTACTCGTTTCTGCTTGCATTGCCATCATAGTCGTTATTCTGTGGTGCTACGTTTACGATGCGCGGCCCATCACAAACGGTTCACTGATACGTCCATCTTGCATCATTCTTTCATATCCATTAATGGCGTCTCCTGAGATCCCCTGTTATGCTAGCTAGTGCATTCGTCGATACCATTGGCTCTCCCGCGACATGGATTAATGGCGCATGTTTCATCGGTACACTGTTAACCTTGGTCGAAGGCAGCTGGCTGCTAGAACCAACATTTCTCGGCTTATTGGATTTTCTCATCGTCTGTCTCTTCCTTTCCTTCTTCTTGGTGGGCTGAGGTGTTGGTGTGTCTGTCAGACCCTCCCTGAGCACCACCCCTAATGTTGTCGGGCTCAGCATTGGACGACTCTGGCTAATTAGTTGAGCTTGGGTGGAACCAGCATCTGGAGGCGTGTCCTGCGAGGATTGCATGAACAAACACTACTTGCACTCTTGAGGACGTTCCGGCTCTGGTACATGCATCTCATATTCATATGGTTGACTCATTGTTACTTCATTATCATAGCCGGTATTGAAATACTGAAGAGGGTCATCGGCCTCCTGCATGTCATGATCCATATCCATGGGGCAGATGGCATCATCTGCCTGAACGATTGGCCCTCCTTCCTCGTGTCTCTCGATCTCAGCAATTAACACAGACGATGGTTGTACTTGTGTAGGTGGATTGTGGTCATACCTTCCTGAGGTCCCGTTGGTGTGCTCTCGGCCACCTCAACACGAAGAAGATTTTTCAGCCGTAGGATCAGCCAATTTTTGCATTGGCCAAGCTGCATAGGGGTCTCGTCATCCTATCCATCGGTTTGTATCAGACGAGGGAAACCCTCGTAGCCCGCTTTCACACTCGCCACGGAGACCCTTAAGGCGTTATCAGGCATCTGTCGACGGTGCAACAATCTATCCTTGGGCTTCACTGTAGTACCCTTCCCCACATCCACCAACCTTCCGTTCATGTGGTAAAGGAGGGTGCACTTAGTGGAGTCGGCCTACAAAGACATATACGAGCGGCATCAGAGATCCAAAAAGAACGACAACTGAAGATTAATTAATTAGTTGAGTTGATGACGGTGCGACACGTATTTACCGTGAGAGCTTCGAGCTCAGCCAATGTCGACGGCCTGACATTCAAGCCAGAGATAGAGCTAGGGCTGCTGTGACAGCTGGGTGTAGAGCAGGTGCTGGAGGAGGTGCGGGTGCGGTTGCCATACTAGGTACGGGTATGGGTGTGGTGTTCATTGAGTTGCTGCCGGTGAAGCTGGGCATGGGAAAATAACTTGGTAGCACGTTCGGATTTTGTTGCACCCATGTGACCACAGTTGGAATCAAGCTTGTAAAGGCAGCCACCATATCAACTCTACAGGCAGCGATTATCTCAGCTTTTGTCTCAGCTTTTGCTTTCTCCATCGCCCGCACCACCTTCTCGTCGATAGTCACTTGACTGAACTTCTTTCTCTGTCTTTTGGCCTCGGGGTCCTTGTTATAATAGTAGTTCCACGTGGCGCCATCCCCGGCACCGTGCACACGTCCATATTGCGGCCGCTGGCCGGGCGAGTGTCCCATCATTATGTTCATGGCCTGGTTGAAAGGAGTGTCCCACTTGTACTTCGCCGATGACCAAGTCGACTGAGTCTACGAGTCGCTTTCGGCCGCAAGCTTGTGTTGCTCTCTCTGCAAAATGGACCGTGAATCATTTATGAATGCGACTAGAATGTAGTATACTTCATTGATCAGAAGCTAATATGTAAGGTGGTAAAAGGATAACTACCAGTAATCTCATGAATTTCCTAGTCGGCCCATCGGTGAAAACAATCTTTTTTGGGGGGCCCCACGAAAATCGGGCCCTGATGAAGTCGTGCTCCTGCTGGTCGGTGAACTCAGCCAATGGGTCTGGGATCCCCTGACGTTCATGTTCTGCGTCCTCCTTAGCCCACACGGGCCACTTTCCCGTGTAACCACGACTTCTAATGCGGTGGTTCCCCATGTTCTTTGCATGCAGCTGCTTGCCTCTCTCCGACCTGGCCTTGGCAGCTTCTTCATTGCAAGTCTCCTTGAACTTTTCAAATTCCTCTATCATAATTTTTGGATTGTGTGCAACAATCTCGGCGTAGGTTTCGGTAGGGTAACGCAGCAGAAACAAAAAATTCCAACCTACGCACCAGCCCAGGACCACTATGGAGACTTCATACATGGTTTGATCTTTTTCGTTACGGACTCGTAGCGCAGCAGGAAGTAGAGTCGATGATGATCGGCAGTGCAGATCCCCGCAGCTAGGATTTACAACCTCCCAACCGTGAGGATGTATACCCTCATCTGCTCCTCAGGCAGCCCTCCGGGAGGCGGTCGAATAGCCCCCCCCGGACGGTGCCCCGGACAGCCCTTCGGGAGGACCTTCAAAACTCGAACGATCACTCGGACAGCCCTTTGGGAGGACCTTCGAAACTCAGACGATCACATGAACAGCCCTCTGGGAGGCACTCATGAACTAAGACCGAAACTATGATCTCTCTACATAGTTGCACACATACGGTGTCATCTATCCGGCAGGGCTTCGCCATCCAGAACTAGTTCCTGCCGGAACCCAGACAGCCTTTCGGCTCTATGAAACTATTTCGCGGGGAGGGAGAGAGAAGCCAGATCATTGCATGGCACTTGTATGTGAGCATGGATGAGGAGAATGGCAGCCCCTTCTCCCCCTTTTATAGGCCAAGGCAAGGGGTGGGGTGGTGGAGGAAATACCAAAACACCCATGCTACATGTCCCACATGAAGGGTGAAATGGTAACTCAAGTGGGGCACCAAGGGGACACCATGGAGGCACCCCCTTGGCCAGCCACAACCTTGCCCCCTCCCATGGGTGGGGGGGGGGGGAAACAAGCCACCAACATGTCGCCTAGAAACATGGGTGCTCTCTAGACAAAAAGCCACCAAACATGTAACCCCCGATTCGTTGGATCTTGTCCCCTCGTGCTGAGACAATATGTTTTCCGCGAAACATTTTTTCTGAAAAATTCCGGAAGGTCCCAGAACATTTCCGGCACCCTCTAAAATTCTTCTGGGCATGATCCGAAACATTTCCGGTGTGGTGATTTTTATCAGCGAAAAGCAACAATGGCGGTTACAGCAGCTCCGGAACATTTTCAGTTTTTCTCTCCGAAAATTCCCAAAAGTTCCCAGACCAATTCTGGGGCCCTCTAAGAATTTCCAGGCGAGTGCCGAAACCATTTTGACCTAATAATATATTCCGAAACAACTTTTCGATTTTACCGAAACTCTTTCAGTGTACTCTCTCCGGATCTCTTCCGTTGTCTCCGAAACTTTTCCGGTGACTTTCTCTCAGACTCCCTGTCTAGTATTCAGCAGATAGATGACCCTTAAGCGTGTGACCCTATAGGTTCGGTGAAGTATAGACATGACCTGGAACCCCTTCCGATCAATGATCAACATCGGAGCCATGGAAACCCATATTGACCCCTATACCCACACGAATGAATATTCGAGTGAACCTCCAGTTGCCGTGTGCTATTCTTGTTGCTTCGTGATATGTTACAAATACACGAGGTGAGATTTACTTGCATCCCCGTGGATCAACGACTTGTCGACTATGCTAATTACCTCGTTACCGGTTTTGCTCTCTTTTCTCGTTTCCGTGTTGCGGCATCCCTGTGATCATATCACACTGTGTCTGGCCAGACGATGATGGATATCGTAACACTAAGAGGGCCTGAGAATATATCTCCATCGTCGGAGGAGCAAATCCCAATCTTGAGCTATGAAGTTACTTGACACACTTTTCCATCAACCCGTAAGCCGCCGTAACAGCCACCCATTGCTACCTCTTGAGCACTGCGTTGGTTTTCCCCGAAGAGGATGGGATGATGCAGCAAAGTAGCGTAAGTATTTCCCTCAATTTTTGAGAACCAAGGTATCAATCAAGTAGGAGGCTACGCGTCAGTCCCTCGTACCTGCACAAAACAAATAAATCCTCGCAACCAACGTGATAAGGGGTTGTCAATCCCTACATGGCCACTTACGAGAGTGAGATCTGATAGATATGATAAGATAATATTTTTGGTATTTTTATGATAAAGATGCAAAGTAAAATAAAAGCAAAGTAAAAGCAAAGGGAAATAACTAAGTATTGGGAGATTAATATGATGAAGATAGACCCGGGGGACATAGGTTTCACTAGTGGCTTCTCTCGAGAGCATAAGTATTCTACGGTGGGTGAACAAATTACTGTTGAGCAATTGACAGAATTGAGCATAGTTATGAGAATATCTAGGTATGATCATATATATAGCCATCACGTATGAGACAAGTAGACCGACTCCTGCCTGCATCAACTACTATTACTCCACTCATCGACCGCTATCCAGCATGCATCTAGAGTATTAAGTTAATGAAAACAGAGTAACGCTTTAAGCAAGATGACATGATGTAGAGGGATAAACTCAAGCAATATGATGAAAACTCCATCTTGTTATCCTCGATGGCAACAATACAATACGTGCCTTGCTACCCCTACTGTCACTTGGAAAGGACACCGCAAGATTGAACCCAAAGCTAAGCACTTCTCCCATTGCAAGAAAGATCAATCTAGTAGGCCAACCAAACCGATAATTCGAAGAGACTTGCAAAGATAACCAATCATACATAAAAGAATTCAGAGAAGATTCAAATATTGTTCATAGATAGACTTGATCATAAACCAACAATTCATCGGTCTCAACAAACACACCGCAAAAACAAGATTACATCGAATAGTTCTCCACAAGAGAGGGGGAGAACATTATATTGAGATCCAAAAAGAGAGAAGAAGCCATCTAGTTACCAACTATGGACCCGTAGGTCTGAGGTGAACTACTCACAGTTCACCGGAGGGGCTAAGGTGTTGATGTAGAAGCCCTCCGTGATCGATGCCCCCTCCGGCGGATCTCCGGAATAAGCCCCAAGATAGGATCTCGTGGATACAGAAAGTTACGGCGGTGTAATTAGGTTTTGGCTCCATATCTGATCGTTTGGGGGTACGTAGCTATATATAGGAGGAAGTAGTATGTCGATGGAGCAACAGGGGGCCCACGAGGGTGGAGGGCATGCCTGGGGGGTAGGCGCGCCCCCCTACCTCGTGGCCTCCTCTTTTGTGTCTTGACGTAGGGTCCAAGTCTCCTGGGTCTTGTTCGTTGAGAAAATCACGTTCCCGAAGGTTTCATTCCGTTTGGACTCCGTTTGATATTCCTTTTCTTTGAAACCCTAAAACAGGCAAAAAATAGCAATTCTGGGCTGGGCCTCCGGTTAATAGGTTAGTCCCAAAAATAATATAAAAGTGGATAATAAAGCCCAATAATGTCCAAAACAGTAGATAATATAGCATGGACCAATCAAAAATTATAGATACGTTGGAGACGTATCAAGCATCCCCAAGCTTAATTCTTGCTCATCGTCAAGTAGGTAAATGATAAAAACAGAATTTTTGATGTGGAGTGCTACTTGGCATAATTTTAATGTAATTCTTCTTAATTGTGATATGAATATTCAGATCCGAAAGATTCAAGACAAAAGTTCATATTGACATAAAAATGATAATACTTCAAGCATACTAACTAAGCAACTATGTCTTCTCAAAATAACATGGCCAAAGAAAGTTCATCCCTACAAAATCATATAGTTTAGTCATGCTCCATTTTCGTCACACAAGAATGCTCTCATCATGCACAACCCCAATGACAAGCCAAGCAATTGTTTCATACTTTAGTAATTTCAAACCTATAAACTTTCACGCAATATATGAGTGCGAGCCATGGACATAGCACTATGGGTGGAATAGAATATAATGAGGGGGGTTATGTGGAGAAGACAAAAAGGAGAAAGTCTCACATCAATGAGGCTAATCAATGGGCTATGGAGATGCCCACCGATTGATGTAAATGCAAGGAGATAGGATTGCCATGCAACAGATGCACTAGAGCTAGAAATGTATGAAAGCTCAACAAAAGAAACTAAGTGGGTGTGCATCCAACTTGCTTGCTCACGAAGACCTAGGGCACTTCAGGAGGCCCATTGTTGGAATATACAAGCCAAGTTCTATAATGAAAATTCCCACTAGTATATGAAAGTGACAAAACAAGAGACTCTCTATCATGAAGATTACGGTGCTACTTTGAAGCACAAGTGTGGCAAAGGATAGTAACATTGTCCCTTCTCTAATTATCTCTCATTTTTTTGGGCCTTCTCTTTTTTTATAATTCCTCACTTGGGACAATGCTCTAGAAAATGATCATCATCACACTTCTATTTATTTACAACTCGATACTAGAACAAAAGACGACTCTATATGAATGCCTCCGGCGGTGTACCAGGATATGCAATGGACCAATAGTGACATGTATAAAAGAATTGTGAATAGTGTCTTTGCCACAAATACTATGTCAACTACATGATCATGCTAAGCAATATGACAATAATGAATGTGTCATGATAAACGGAATGGTGGAAAGTTGCATGGCAATATATCTTGGAATGCCTATGGAAATGCCATAATAGGTAGGTATGGTGGCTATTTTGAGGAATATACAGAGGTTTATGTGTGATAGAGCGTATCATATCACGGGGTTTGGATGCACAGGCGAAGTTTGTGCCAACTCTCAATGTGAGAAAGGGCAATGCACGGTACCGAAGAAGCTAGCAAGGATGGAAGGGTGAGAGTGCGTATAATCCATGGACTCAACATTAGTCATAAAGAACTCACATACTTATTGCAAAAATCTACAAGTCATCAAAAACCTCGGCACTATGCGCATGCTCCTAGGGGGATAGATTGGTAGGCAAAGACCATCGCTCGTCCCCGACCGCCACTCATAAGGAGGACAATCAAATAACACCTCATGTTTCAAATTTGTTACATAACGTTTACCATACGTGCATGCTATGGGACTTGCAAACTTCAACACAAGCATTTCTCAATTTCACAACTACTCAACTAGCACAACTTTGATATTATTACCTCCATATCTCAAAACAATCATCAAGCATCAAACTTCTCTTAGTATTCAAAACACTCATAAGAAAAATTTTACTAATCTTGAATACCTAGCATATTAGGATTTTAAGCAAATTACCATGCTATTTAAGACTCTCAAAATAATCTAAGTGAAGCATGAGAGATCAATAGTTTCTATAAAACAAATCCACCACCGTGCTCTAAAAGATATAAGTGAAGTACTAGAACAAAACTATATAACACAAAAGATATAATCAAAGCACATAGAGTATTCTAGCAAATTCCAAATCATGTATGGCTCTCTCAAAAGGTGTGTACAGCAAGGATGATTGTGGTAAACTATAAAGTAAAGACTGAAATCATACAAGACGCTCCGAGCAAAACACATACCATGTGGCGAATAAAAATATAGCTCGAAGTAAAGTTACCGATAGAAGTAGATGAAAGAGGGGCTGCCTTCCGGGGCATCCCCAAGCTTTGGCTTTTAGGTGTCCTTAGATTATCTTGGGGGTGCCATGGGCATCCCTAAGCTTAGGCTCTTTCCACTCCTTGTTGCATAATCCATCAAATCTTTACCCAAAACTTGAAAACTTCACAACACAAACCTCAAAGTAGAAAATCTCGTGAGCTCCGTTAGCGAAAGAAAACAAACGACCACTTCAAGGTACTGTAATGAACTCATTATTTATTTATATTGGTGTTAAACCTACTGTATTCCAACTTCTCTATGGTTTATAAACTATTTTACTAGCCAATGATTCATCAAAATAAGCAAACAACACACGAAAAACATAATCTGCCAAAAACAGAACAGTTTGTAGTAATCTGTAGCTAGAGCAAGATATGGAACACGAAAAATTCTAAAATAAATTGCTGGACGTGAGTAATTTATCTATTAATCATCTTCAAAAAGAATTAACTAAATAGCACTTTCCAAATAAACATGGTAGCAGTTCTCGTGAGCGCTAAAGTTTCTGTTTTTTACAGCAAGTGTAACAAGACTTTCCCCAAGTCTTCCCAACGGTTCTACTTGGCACAAACACTAATTAAACACAAAAAACACAACCAAAACAAAGGCTAGATAAATTATTTATTTATAAACAGGATTAAAAAGCAAGGAATAAAAATAAAAATGGGTTTCCTCCCAACAAGCGGTATCGTTTAACGCCCCTAGCTAGGCATAACAAGCAAGGATCACTACAAAAAAATACACTTCCGTGATGATATGTGTTTGTCACAGTAGGTCGCATTTTTTGTCATGCATGTACATCCATGACAAATTTATGACTGAATCAAGATAGTCATACCTGTGCTGTCGTAGAAGTGTTCCATGACATTACCAAAATTATCATCACGGAAGTGTCCACTTCCATGACGATAAATCACGCGTCACAGAAGTGCTTTCGTCAAGGGTGACCGACACGTGGCATCCACCGTAACGGAATGTCGTTAAGTTATCGGGTCGGGTTTTGGATCCGATAACCCGTTAACAGCCCCGACCAATGGGGATTTTCCACGTGTAAAATCATCATTGGCTAGAGGAAACACGTGTCGGCTCATCGTTGGGACAGATGTCATCCACTCACTGGACAGAAGGCGCCTATGATACGTCGACACGTGTCACCGCCCAACAGTGGCCCATTCCTGTGAAAAGGCCGGCCCGTTTGACTTGGTCCAAAGCTGGCGGCCGGCCCATGGAAAGCCTGTTAATGGTCTGTTCGCATATAGCCCATTTACAGCCCGCTAACTCAAGGCTCGTTATGCCCTATCCGAATTAGGCCCAATAGTGTCATGTGGGCCATCCAATATGATTCCAACCCATTTTCACTTCTGGCCCATGTATAGCCCATGACGTCTTTCGGCCCATATGAGGCCCTTGGTAACTCTTGGCCCATTAGCGGCCCGTGCTGAAACTGGCCCGTAATGAACAGAGTATTACTTTACACCCATTAACGGCCCGTGGTAAAACTGGCCCGTAATGAACAGTGTATCACTTTATACCCACTAACGACCCGTTATTCCATTGGGATGTTTCCAGCCCAATTTAACTTTCGGCCTTCTGAGGGCCCATTTATTTTTGGGCTAATTTGCAACATTTGGTTACTTACGACCCGTTACTATCATTTTCTGCTTGTGGGCCAAATTCAGCCCGTCGTTACAGTCGGCCCGTTTGTGGACCGTTAGTCTGTTGGGCCATTTTCATAGCATCACCAAATACGGCCTATTAATGGCCCGTTATGGTCAGCCCATAAAACGTACGATTTCCATTAAGGGCCCGTACAAGACCCATAAGTGAGTCGGCGGCCCATGGATCCTATGAGACGTAGAAGGCCCATGGATCCGACGGCCCGTGAAGGGCCATGGTCGGGCGAGTTGGCCCCCGTTTGAACGATATAGCATATTCAAAGAATTATCCTACTCAATACTATCACCTCTAAAAAGCATACACTATACAACAAAGAGATCGAGGCATAGAAAGGTAGAATAATCCTACACAATACACTACACCACAACACTCGATTCGGGGCAATTAACTGCCGGGAGAAATACTGAAATAAGGGCAAATCTTCTGCCGGGAACCTTATAGCTGCCGGGAGAAGTACTAAAGGGCAGTGAAACTGCCACCAGAAGTTGAGTAAAGAGGGCACACAAACTGCCGGAAATGAGGCACACATGTCAGCTCAGTGTATCTGCCGGGAGAACCAAGGACCAGCCCGTTAACACGGGCTAGCATGGGGGAGATACCGATAGTTTTGGCTCCAAAGAAAATATAGCCGCCGGCCCAAGAACTTCTTCCCCAAGTCGACAATTCCTCCAACCTTACCATCGCCCCTTCCAAACCCTAGATCTAGGCAGTCCGTTCTTCCCCATCCCCGTGCGCCGCCACCCCTACATCTCTTCCTCTTCCTCTCCGATCCACACACTCCTGCTACAGCCCCACTTCGCTGGCCTGCCTTTGGATGGAACCGCCAAATCTGGCCGCACCGGTCGCTGGTGCTGCTAGATATGGCCGCTCCGGGCCTCATCACCACCACCCCGAGTCTGCACCTCTCCACCTCCACTTCCCCGTCGTCTTTACATCCTCCTCCCCTAGATCCAGTGTAGTCGTGTGTCTCCCGAGGAGCCCAACCCCGGTGACCTCTCCATGGACTCCCTCCACCACAGCTAAGGCAGCGCCACTGCGTCTAGAACACGGTTCAACCTCTAGAACGCTTGTGGCAAGCACCAGATCGTGAGTTCAAGCAGGTCGACGGCGAGTTGCATCTACATCGACGGATTCTCTTCTTCTTTGTGGGCCTGCACCTTCCACGCAAGCTGTGAGGGAGGACGGATGGCGCAGTGCTGTTCGGGCTGCAACATGACGGGCTGCTGTTCTACGTCCCCTCTCCGAGCAGCTCTTTGACGGTACTAGTTCCTCGGAGCCATCCTTATATATCGTGTATATCTTAATTACTTCCTATTTACAACTAGGTATTTTTCTTGCAAAAGGCGTTGTATACTCATACTTGTTGGGTAAAGCAGCGGAAGCATATTGATACTCACTGACGAACTTAATTACAAAAGTGAAAATTCTGTTCAAAATTCAGAATTAATACAATTTATTGTACATGATTTTACATGTCCTAGAATTGAGCATTTGCATGCCTTGTGTAATACAGTGTATAGTATTTTGTACACAACAGGAATCTTGCCATCGATACACACTGAAAGTCAAAAATAATGCTAGTAGAAATAGTTGTTCTGTCAGCTATGCATCTTTTTTAATTCATGGTATGACTACATGGTTTGGAACAGTTATTTCTTGATAGTATTTGATTCTATCTCATGTATATTTTAGTTATTCCAAGAAAAAGCTTTAGAAACCTAACTGAGTTCGAAGTCTTGTGCATGGAAGAGAATTGAGATATTTGCTCATTCTATACTAGTCAAAACGTATGTGTAGATATTCTTCTCATTCTGGTGCATGCTGCTTCTTAATTAAGTTCTTTTATGAGGTTCTGCCTTTTGCAAATAATATGATTATGTAGCAGCTTGGTTTCACAGCTTTGGATCTCATATGAATAAACTATGTTCTTTTCTTAATAATAATAGCAGCTTTGCAAATAACAAGAACTTCATGTATTTTGGAATGGAGGTGGTAGTACTTAGTGAGGAATAGCTTCCACTTGCAATGTTTTGATCTTGTGTGAGCATGCTTTTCGTGTCTAGAAAATTGTTGGTGAAAACGACTCAGGGGCATGCAATCTTTGCCAGTTTGAATATTATACTATCATGTTTTTCAGGATCACAAGTGATAACATACTTACAATACAATGTATTCTTATTTTCTCTATTACAATCTTTGTACAGTTTTTATTTATTGTTAAAGTTGTAAAGCAGTGCTTCCACAATTAGTAAAATTTACTAGAGAAAAGACGAATGTTTAGTCAACCACATATTCTGACTTTTAAACAAAAGTATTGCATGTTCTACTTACTGCAGAAGCGCACATGTTGTCTCAGGTGACTGAATCGTCCTAATCTTATAGGTTGTCTGCATCGGCCTTGTGGCACCATTGTCCAGGGCTTGTTTGCTATTGCCCACTTGTACCTCATGGAAGCCTCAAGCATGGAAGCCAGCGCACATGTACACACTCATTCAGGCATGGACCCAAGGAAAAGCTCACAGCAGAAAATTGAAGCTCTAGCACGCGTGCCAGTCGATGAAGTTCGCCTTAACTCCATCGCTCATCGATGAGGTGCTAGCACATGGTACTCTATCTGTTGTATGTTGAGCCAGAATGTATTTGCTTGACTGATCATAATCCTTGTCTCATAGGAAACGTATGGTATCCAGTACAAAGGTGCCAAAGTTTCGATATAAATTTTTTCTAACTTATAATGGTGGCTTCTAATTATAGTGAACTATATAGGCGCTCACATCCTATTGGCCTTCAGTTACATTTTGAGCTCTTATCTGCTGTCTTTAACTGTTAGTGTGTAGCATCCAACAAAATTAGCTCTAGTGCTTGGTGTGAATTTTTTATGGTTATTTAGTTTATTTCATTGTACACACGCATGGTGCTATGTTTCATAAGTATACACATGCTATCCTTGGATGCAGTTTTGGGGGGAAAAGGAAGCATATCATGTTTACAAATTATTGGACCTTGCCTTTTATTTCTTACTATTTACTATACATCAGGAATTGTACTTGGAAGTGTTAGAATCTGTAATTATAATAAGCCCTAGTAATATTGCTATAGATATGTACAAACTGAAAGTCTGAAATATTTCTAGTAAAAGTACATGTCAGCTGCCATATCCTTTCCTATGTCCTGTTCAGTTTTTTCTTATCTTCTCTTGGTTTGATGTTGTCATTTTTGTTATATAGTTCATAGATGTTGCTGGCTTGTACTTCGAAAATATTTAACGTTATTTTTTTCTTTCTTGTTCAAAAAGTTCTGTATCAAGCTTTTAAGTTTTGTCACAAGGATGAGATTGTTGAATGCTACAAAACATCATACCTTTGCTTTCATAATTCCGCAAACTAAACAAATTCTAAACTAAACCATTCTAAACTAAATCAACCAGATCATATCCTTAATTAACGGGTTTGTAGGTTAAGGGTGGATACTCAGAAGTATTTGGGTTGTGTAAGTTCTTGACATGTTAATTTGTTCTACAGTCTCCCTTGTCCATTCTTTTTCAATTGTCAGGATTTTATATGGCCTTAGTCAATTTGTTCTGTCTGGTCTGATTTGTTAGATAACTACAATCTATGATGAATTCTTCAATTGATTAGGAAGGCTAGATGTGAAAACTTTGTTTATGGAGCTTGTTCTTGTTGTTTGAACTGGGGATCCAATGGAATTCTTTTCCCTAACATGGTTCTCATCGCCGAAAATCCACACATGTTGTTTTCATGTTAATATATTTTTAAAACAAAATACAGTAATGGACATATATTTCATTAGCTTTTTATAATGATGTTTTACTTCTCCAAACTAAAGTCCTGCAAATCACATTTATCTAGTTGCAGGTCTTCTATATACATCGACAATCATTTGGGGGAGTGGTTAAGCTGCGCTCTTTAAAGCATTGCAAGTTAGGTGACTCTTTGAATGATGTTGTGTCACATGATGTTGGCAAGTTTGGTATTTACTATTTTGAAGACATCTCATGAAGTTGTTCAACAAACGGTTGCGAACAAGCAATTTCTCTGCCTGGACATGGCTCTTGTTGTGCATCAAAGCTCAAACCATTTGTTTAGCTTAGTTTGAAGAAAAATAAAATCTTATTGTCTTATGTGAATTCTTTTTATTGATGTAGTTAGATGCTACTGAACGCACGTATGTTTTTTGTCAGTTTTGTTTATTGATGTAGCTGGATGTTACTGAATGCATGCATGTCTTGTGTAAATTATGTTTATTGATGTAGCTGGATGCTACTGAATGCTTGTATGAATGTTGAAGTACTGATATATAGTTATTATGTATTTGAGATCTGCTATTGAATCGTGAGTGAATTCTTATAAATAGAAATTAGAAAAATTAATTGAATCTTGAGTGACTTATTATGAATAGAACTTAGAAGAAATATATATATATATGCCGGATCAGGAAAACTACTGGGGTAAGTACAAGTAAAGGGCGGACCGTCTGCCTGGCATTATTGTAACTGCCGGCAATTTAATTACCGGCATACACTTGTATCTGCCGGGAAACATGATTCCCGGCAGCCGTTCTTGTGGTAGTTCTATTTGCCGGGAGAAACTTTGTCCCAGCAGTTTTTCTGCCCGCTTAAGGGTCTTCTCCAGGCAGATTACATGCTGTTGCATCCGTGTTGTGGTGTAATGATACAATAAAGAAATTATAGACGATTATACCCACTTGGCATTATGGTTTGGCACAGGTGATAATAAAGCGTATAGAAACAGAAAATTACATACACTGGGCAAATACAGCTCATACATCATGGACGCGCATCAACTTAACTCCATTTGAACTATAATCTCTTCAGAAATAGGATTGGCCGGATTCAGATAGCACAAATTTCATTCTGCAAAATCTTCAATTCCTTCATGGTTACCTCAGTGTCTTGTTTCATTTTTTTGACTCCTGCATCTAATACCTGCATGTCCAGTCTCAACTTGTTGATTATACGTTGACAATCATGTACACGTTGTCTTGCCACCTCTAGTTGATGCGCGAGAACATCAGCACATTCCAATTCCAATCCATAATCATTCAGTAACGGCCATGCCGCACTGCTCGCAGATCTTTGTGTTGATGCCACTTCATCCTGAAATGTTTCTGTAAGTACACATGGGTAGGGCAAAAATATAGTTACAACAGTGAAGCGAACAAGACACTATTTTGTACTACATGGCAAAACAGGACTAACAATAATGTTACACGTCACTTTCAAAAAAAATGTTACAGGTCATGAAGCATAAGCTGGTGATATTTTAAAAATTATAAAAAAGATAGTCTGTGCAGCCTGCATACAGAAATCCCTCTTAGCTCACCAGAGGAGCATGATGTTGGGGCCCAATCGAAAACACAGAAAAGTTACAAATTTAGACAGCACGTTGCGTATAAGTAAGCAAGAAGTTGGCCATTTTGTGGCTCAATTAAAGTCTTAGGGAGCATAATGAATAGCAGAGGCTTTCATACAAACGTACTACAGTAGGCAAAACTATGCAATCATTAGCATAGTATAAACTAGATTGTGAGCCTCATGCAATAATAGTTGGTTAATAGACTTCAAAGCTTCACGTACACTTTGGCAGAGTAATTAAATGGTAAGGCCTTTAATTATGTCAGCTAATAGTGATACAAGTACCGAACATCAGGCATGATTATTTGGGCATCTCATTAAATGAGGACAAATAAAGCAATTGAAAAGCGAAAATTAACTATGCCTGAAACAAACAAGGAATTGAACTGTTGAGTTGCATACAGTGACTTACCTTAGCAGGTTGAAGAGGCTCACTTCAGCTCCTACTTCTCTTGCAAGGCTCCTTACTAACATCTTGTACTTGGAAATCCTCAACCTTATCTTCAATGCACCCCCTATGCAAGGTGACACAAACTAGTTACTCGTCTCCTTGGAAGATAAATATGCATACTTTCCAGTCTGTGAACAGAAAAGGATGAGATTATAACAAAACAACACCACATAATGAGACATGCCGCATCTCTTGCACTTGCGCACAATGAAATTAGCATTTACTATGTCTGCACTATGTAAAAACTAGGCATACCTTCGAACTGGATCTCTAGGTACTCTTGGAGAGCCTACTGTAGTGTACAGCCAAACCTTTATGTCAGCTATGAGTTAGACAAGGCCCCACTACAACAGCCCTTAGTGTTTAAATCGTTGACAAGCTCTGTTAGAGTGTTAGGTCAGGAACAACCAGTAATCAAAGCAAACAGTCCTAGTATGGATGGTTGATGCAGACAAGCAATTGAACAGATGAGCGAGCAAATCTTACATATCAAGAAAAGAAGCAAAGAAGGAGGCTTAAAGACAATCACTTGACTGACTAAATTTAAGGGGCATTTAAACATCATGTGCTACGTATGAACTAACATAAACATTGCATATTCCAGATTCTACAATGGAATGCACATGTATTAGGTTATGCCATGTATGATGATGCCTAAATGTACAGATAGCAGGCAGGAGTGATTCATCATTGCACGCACAATTGAATTGCAGGTTAAGGGCCAGTTCGATTCCGCCTTTTCAGGGCATATTGTCAAAATAAGCCATAAAAGATGTAAAGAAGTCATTTTTGAGTTATGGGCTTGGGCTTAACTAATTTTGCTTTGGATGGGGAGTGTTTCGGGTAGAACCTCACTAAAAATTGAAGGGAAGGGGAATAGTGAAATGACTCTGTTGCCTGCCTATATTACACTCAAAATGCAACTGCTGATGCCCGTGTCAAACCTGACCCTCAAGTAAAAACAAACACGCAAGCATTGATTGCCCTGCCCGCTTGCATCTCCTCTCCACTTTCCCTCTACCTCGATCCCCTGCCTGCAGCACTAGGGTTCCTCCAGTGAGCCGTCGCCACTGGTCCTATCTGGCCTGGTCCTCGACGATGCTATCTCCAGCTAGGCTACATGGCCGGCAGGTAGGGGCAAATCTCCCTGTCTGCTCCTCCCTCTGGCGCCGCCCCTCATTCTCATGGTCTCCAGCAGCTGCTCCACTGTGGTTCGTCCAATGCACTACTCCGGCGGGTGCTGCACAACTACGGCTGATGCCACACTGCGGCAGAAGGCACCTTATTCCCCCTCCCCTCCTCCTAGGCCATGGACTTGAGGTGTTGTTAAAGGATGAGCTCATCCAACAAGGTGAGGATCTCCTCTAATTTTTTTCCAAATTCATTCTGATCCACTATACGATGAATTGCTATGAGCTGCTTCTCCGGCTGCTATATGATGCATTACTATGAGCTGCTCCTGCTGCTGCTATATGATGAATTGCTATGAGCAGCTGCTGCTATATGATGAATTGCTATGAGCAGCTTTTGCTGCTATATGATGAGTTGCTACAAGCTGCTCCTGCTGCTGCTATATGATGAATTGCTATGAGCTGCTCCTACTGCTGCTATATGATGAATTGGTATGAGCTGTTGCTGGTATATGATGAATTGCAGACTGCTGCTGCCGTATGATGAGTTGCTATGAGCTGCTGCTGCTGCTATATGATGCTTCCAGGTGGTGCTGCTATATGATAATAACCAGCCACTTGGACCACCGAAATTCAATAAATAATTGTTCTTCATTTAAATGTGGGTCATGCATTCTTTGTTTAAATTAGGCAATGGGATCTCGATGGAAAACATTGACCAAAGTAGATTGTGCCAAGTAGATGGTATCTTTGTATTTGCATTTTGAGCAAATAGTGATGGTCTGTTTTCCTATCATATTAATTACTGCACTGGGTTCAATTTGTGATGTTTGCAAGTCAAATTAATTTCCATATGGGCAGCAAAATGAAAAAAATATAATGCAATCTAGACTTTCCACTGATCATACCAAAGATAAGCTAAAAACGCAATGAAAAGAACTGGTTGTCTTATTAGATGGAGCTTATATTCACAGGTGCTTATTTTCTTAGGATAACTCGTAATAACTATCCCTAAGAAACTTGTCTAATAGAACTCGCATACAAATAACATGTCACGATGATTGCAATGGAGGAGTGACATGCCATAGCACACTGTATAGGCTCACCGCCGCCTCTCCTTTTTTTGCGATGTTCCGTGAAATTGCCACATACATCTTGTACTTTTTCATTGTGTAACCCTATCTGCAAGTTGACACAACTAATTTCAGACATCTCTACATGATACTACATTGCAAATCCCTTGCGCATATTTAAACCACAAATTAACGATTGTGTGCATACATAAACTAGCCATGACTCTGTATGCTGGACTAGCAGGCACTCTAAGGGAGCCTAATGTAGTGCACTGGAATTCCTACATGCCACCTACGATTTTGTGTAATGTACTTCCCCTGTTCCTAAATATATGTCTTTGTAGAGATTCCAGTAAGGACCACATATAGATGTATATAGATGCATTTTCGAGTGTAGATTCACTCATTTTGCTCCGTATGTAGCCTATACTGGAATATCTAGAAAGACTTATATTTAGGAATGGAGGTACGAGGTAGTATCATGTATGACATCTACATATATAATTTAGGAGCCAGTAGTAGAAATCATTGTCTGCACAAAGGGCTTACTGGTCGAAAATCCTAGCAAAGCGCGCTTACAAGATCATAGCAATGCCTCAGTCCAGGATCTTGGTTGGCCAAGCTGTTAGATCCAGAAGAAACATCGTCCTTGTAGTTTTTGCCAGCTGAATAATAGGTAACAGCGGCCGGTTAGTATATTTGAAGTACATCGGGCAGGTCATGGTGGACAGGTTTAAAGGTGACAAGTACCTAGGCCGTGGCGGGTGCTTGGCATCTCTCCAGACGGTGGGAATCAGGTTAGAAACGTCAAGGGTGATGACGCTGCGCTGGCTGACGGGGTCCGGTAAGGAGATCTAGAACCGTCGAGTAGGGTGTTCGTGGAGCGGCTCCGGTAGGGTGGACTACGGTGTGGGCGAAGCAGATCTGTGGCAATGGATGAGGGCGTAGGTGAAGCTGCTCTGGTGGTTGGGTTAAGGATGGTGTCGATGACGCGGATTTGCGGCCGTGGACGGGGCATTAGAAGTTGCTCTGGTGGTTGGGTTAAGGATGGTGTCGACGATGCGGATCTGTGGCCGTGGACGGGGCGTCAGAAGCTGCTCCATTGGTTGGGTTAAGGGTGGTGTCGACGATGTGGACCTGCGGCCATGGACGGGGCGTCAGAAGCTGCTCTGGTAGGTTGGATGAGGGTGTGAGGAAGCGGATCTGAGGCCATGGACTTGTGAGTTCGCAAAGCAGCCCCGGTAGGGTTGAGAATGGTATAGGCAAAGCTACTCCGGTAGGGTTGACGATGGTGTCGGCGAAGCGGCTCCGGTATGGTTGAGGAAGGTGTCGGCGAAGCGGCTCCGATAGGGTTGAGGAAGGTGTCGGCGAAGAGGATCAGAGGCCGTCGACGGGGGCGTCGGTGGGGCGGCTCCGGGGGGTGTGGACGAAGCATCTCCAGTGGGGAGTATGAATGAGCTACTGCAGATGCGCGGCGGTTGACGAGAGTACCGGTGAAGCAGATTCGGCGCTGTGGACAAGGCCGACACTGAATGGGGTGTGGTACAGTGGTGGTTGAGCAGTCTACTTGTTTCTCGGGAAGGTGGGAGGGGTAGATGCGGCCGTAGAAGCAGATCCGGCGAAGTGGACGCCGCTGGCAGTGAATGGGCTATGGTACGCCGGTGGATGAGCAGTCTAGGGTTTCAAGAGGGGAGGGGAGAAAGGGCGATGAAGTACGGACGGCGTGATGTAAGATGCTGTGGTGCTGTGGAGTTAGTCGTTTTGGCGGGAGGGGGGAGGAAATGGGGGTGCCGTGTAGTGGGGGAACCGGAAGTTACCAAAGCAGCCCCGACCTATCAGGTAGATGAGGGCGGTATTGTAACTGTTGGTCTCCGTGCACCAACGACAAAAGGGGGATTTCGCATGCTAAAGACTAAGGTGGCGGAAATTTTAGAAGGAGAGGCGGGAGATTTTTCCACCCGCGGTATCGTTCGTATCCAGTTTCAACTAATTTTGGACCATGCTAGCGGGAAGGTCATGCTAGACTGTGTACACAGGGCACGCGTCAGCAGTTAATAACTAGTGTGAAGTCCACCCCAGAAAAAAAAGAAAATAACTCGGGATGATGCGCCGATAACTTACACGTTCACACGGGCACGGCCAATCATACGAGTGTAGTGGCGCGTTCACAAAAAAGGGATCAAACGCTCAGCCTATGTATTTCTCGTGTAAATAGATAATTTAGTGCCATTGGTTATTTACTTTAAACATAATGCATTGACGTGTTAGTGTAGAGGCGCACAAAAAGAAATGGATATTGTAGTCAGCTACTTAAAAGTGTCACCTCATATGATTACATAGCCTCCATTTCATAAATTGCATACCCGTTGAATTCATATATGAATATTACATATATTACTTCAAAATAGAAACTTAAATCATCCAAGACTAATGAATTTGAATGCAAGAGTAACAATGGTGCATGTACATGATAGCTACATTGGTTGTTTGAAGAAACATCACTGTAACTTTGGCATGCACAACTGAAAAGGTTTATTTAAATAGAAAAAATGTGATATGTGAGTGTCCAATCTTTATAGCGTTGAATCGATATTGTACCTTTGGCCACGATACGAAGTAGATATTGACTTATGTTCAAGCGATGCACGTCCACGATCGCTAGATAGTGATACGTGAATGAATTGTGCAATCTCTCTCACACGCATACATATCTCATTTCCCTGTGGGCATCAGAATCACACACGCGCACTTCATGTATTTCTCTCCCTTTGTCAGGGTTAAATTCGTCTTTCTACCCCATCCTACAAGTCTCCCACACAGAAACACACACACTCTCTATGTCTAACACGCCCACCCCTTTAATTCCGCCCACCCACAGCCACTAATGTCTCAAAGTATAATAATGTCTCTCACACATATGCTATCTACCTATCCCTTAATATAGCTAGATATGTGTCACACGAACTCCTTCTCCCTACTAGCAAGATGCCCATGCGTTGCACGGAACATCAAGATGCATTTGTATGAGAAGTTTATCTCGTGGGAGAAAAGGATGAACGAGGGAATGCCTTATTTGCAAATGCGGAGAGGGGTGAGGGTATCTTTTTGCAAAATTGCCAAAGTTTCCTTCATGTCCGTCGGATATAAATTGGATGGCCTATATTGCAGGATGGCAGGAACACCATCATCACCAACTCTATTTTTTTATAAGAGTAGAGATATGTGAGTGTCACTGCCCCCCCACACACACCCACACTTCCCAACACCGAAGGAGTCGGGTGACACCTCGATCTGGAGACTAATCTATCGACCGACTTCTCTCTCAAACATACACACACACACACTACCCGTCACCGAAGGAGTAGGGTGGCACATCGATCTTGATAATAATCTATCGACTCCTCTTTCAAACACACACACGCACTCGCTAGTTGTGCCTCTGTGCCTACCGCGCACACTCTCGATACGTCTTTCGCTCCCTCCCCCCCAACAATGACAGCAGTAGGGTGACAACTCCATCTAATCATACTCTATCAATTGGTTTCTATCTCAAACATTGTGTCTCGGTGCCTCGCTCGGTAGCCCCCTCGATATGTAGACTTCTCGCGCGCGCACAGCTGTAGTGACGATGACGCTGAACCCAATGTGCCTTGTTTTTACCGGCCTCATGTGATAGTTTTCACCCTGTTTTCTGTTAATTAACAAGGCAACCTTTTCTTTGTTACTACTAGTGAATCTGAAATCATTTGGGGCAGACATAAAATATATCACTTCAACCCAATTATCGCAGCAACTATTTTAAAAGAAATTAGCTAGCTGCTCGTGCGTTGCACGGAACATCAAGATGCGTTTGTATGAGTAGTTTATCTTGTGAGAGAAAAGGTTGAATGAGGGAAGGCCTTATTTGCGAACGTGGAGAGATGTGTGGGTATAGTTTTGCAAAATTGCCATAGTTTCTTTCCTATCCGTTAGATATAAATCCGACGACCTATATTGCACGATGGCACGCACACCATCATCATCAACTCTGTTTTCTACTCCCTCCGTCCGAAAATATTTTTCATTAAAATTGATAAAAAGAGATGTATCTAAAACTAAAATACGTCTAGATACATTTCCTTTTATCCATTTTGATACCAAGTATTTCCGGACGGAGGGAGTATTTGTCTTTTTAGAGATTTCAACAAGTGACTATGACCGGACCTTACCAACATACTCAAAAAAGTAGTCCATCATTTTGACGTTACCCTCTTTTTCTTGGCGGTGCAGTGCCATCTGGATACCTCATAACTAAATCAAGGACAAATCTGACCCCTTCCTGAAAGACATACGGAGCAAAATGAGTGAATCAACACTCTAAAATATGTCTACATACACATCCGTATGTGGTAGTCCATTTGAAATCTGAAAAAGACATATATTTAGGAACGAATGGAGTATATATAAGAGTAGACATGGCGATATATCTCCAGCATGGTCTAGAACAAAAATGTGTTGGGCTGGTTAGCACCGGATGCTCGCAACGCAATGACATGAGTTCGAATTATGTCTTTTAACTTTATATTTTTATATTATATATTATTCTACTTATTTAATATATACTTCTTTTGCTGTTGTACTGACAGTGGAACCCACAGAGTACTTAGAATACAAGATTAAGGATGGACTTGTTTCTTTTTAACTTTCTGTACGAAGCTGTAGCCACCCTGCAAGTCACGTGTACACTGTACATGAAATTAACTTTTTATAGAGGGACAATCATACAGGAAATTAACTCAAATGGATTGGATGTCACTCTATTATTTCCAGCATAAAGAGCATCTCCAATAGCAGCCGACAAATTTCCTCCCTCTTCCTTAAGCGGAGGACGACATCAAACGCCAGCGGCATACATTTTTACAACTCTAACCAACCAGATGAAATTCATGCAAACACGGACTGATTTCATATAAGCATGAAGGATTTCGTATAAAAAAGCCGGATCTTCATATAAACATGATGGATTTCATTACGTTTACATGATCTAAGAGGTGCCAATCCGGCTCTCTTGTAAAATTAATACTCCCTCCGTCCGGAAATATTTGTCCTAGAAATGGATGTGTCTAGACTTATTTTAGTTCTAAATGGCCGCCCGCAGATCCCTTTGTCTTCCTCATGTCCGTCAGACACTTGCGGGGTCGACGAAGGTCCTCGGAAGAGACGAAGCAGCAAAGAAACCACCTGAATCCACGGTCGTCGCCTCGGCGGTGGCCTTCATGGGTCCCAAGTGGCGGCGGCCTCCCGTGTTCTACTTCTCCTCGATGATGGCGGCGGACACGGAGAAGCTGGCAACCGACTCATCGCTCTCCATGCACCTGGCTTCTGTCTCTGTCTGCATGGCGCTGTCGCGGGCACGGGAGGCGCGCCCACAGACACGGGAGGTGCGGCCACCGCAGACACCGGTGGCACGGTACGACGCGGTAGCGACGGCGTCCGTACCGGCGTGCTCGCTGCCATGCCGGCGTGGAGCAACTCGCCACCCCTCATCGAGCTGAACTGGAGCGGCGAGTTGCTGAACCACGCGCCTGCTTGGGGCAGCAACTGGCTCCGTCAGGCCAAGTAAGGTTAGTGAAGCACCAAGCGGCCTCGCCCGTATCCGGAGGGCTCGGCGGGCCACCCAGCCGAGTAATATGCCGGAGAACGGCTCATTGGAAGCCATCAGAAGATTGGAGAAAATGGTGAAGGAGGAGATGGGGGAGCGGTGGAGGGGTGCGATTCTTGCCCGCTGTCTGTCTGGCCTCGTGTAAATAGAGGGCGGACGGTAGGAGCTTGGCCGGCGTCTGGCCTCGTTTAAACTGAGGGCGGACAGGAGGAGCTCGTCCGGTGTTGCGTTTAATTCCGGTCCACTCATGAACGGATGTGTGGCCGAAGTAGGATTCTCAGTTTCCATGCGGGTTTAACGGAGGGGTTTAATTGAGGTGCCGAACATGCAGCGGGCCGTGCAGTACTATTTGATTTGACAGCAGTAATGAGCCGTCAAATCACAAAGGCCCTCGCCTCTCGTGAAACCGACTGACCTAGACTGCCCCGCACACTATCCTTTTAAAAAATGTATATACTCCACTTTTGTATAGTAGTAGTATCGATGGATTGCGCAATGGAGCAAAACTTGAAATTAAAAAAGAAGGTGGCACATATAGAGAAGGAGTATTCGATTTGACAGCGGGCGACGCAGTTCCCTATACGGCTTTAATGCAGACGAGGGAGGGAGTAGCGGTTTCCGATATGTTGAACGGCCAATGCATCCTCCTTCAATTAATGCATGAGGGAAGTAATGGGAGGAGGTCCGGGAAAAGAGGCTGCACGATGTGAATGCAACGCAGTTTGCCCTCATTGCCCCTCATATAAAGGCACCCCTCCATTCCAATGCATCTACCACATCATACGCACCTAAGCATTTGCCTAAGCACCTACACTAAGCGCAAAAGAGCTCACTCCAGACCCATGGCGGCGATGCGCGTGAGCGGCCAGCGGCTGCGCCAGATGGTCCACGACACCGGCCTGCTGCATGGCACCGAGGATCGTCTCCAGACGGTGTTGGAGACCGGCTGGTGGATGGCCGCCGTCGACGCCAACCACGACTCTCCGTTGGACCAGATGATTGTTGCCACCAGCAACAAGTTCACCGTACTCAAGAAGCTCGCAGACGACATCACGGTACCCCTCCAGCCCGCGCGCCTAGGCTCCTCATTGCCTGCCACCCTAATCGGCCTCCATGGTCGGAACCTCTTTCAAGCACTGGTGGCCCTACGACTGCCCGCCGACGCCACGAATAATGTCCACCTGGAGGTCGCGCTCGCCGCGAGGCGCCTCACCCTGCAAGAATTCGTCGACGTACACATCCACGTGTACGAGGAAATTGTGTACATAGGTATCTACAAGGCCAGTGAGGACGCTACGACGTTGGCTTTCCTCAACCGGCCGGAAGCCTTGGATTCCTTTGCTGAGAAGCACCTCGACCTCACCACAAAAGCTGCCGCTCCTTAGCCGCCGGTCGGTGGCCCGGTGTACTAAGTTGACGAGGAGGAGGTCGTACGTTCGTGGATCCATCTTTCTTCTTGCCTTCTGTAACCACCACTGCGATCGCATCATCGTTGCCTTAATTCTTATTGTGCTGTTACATTCTCGTTCCAGTCATTACCGACATGTGCGATCCCTTTGCTTAATTATATGCATCACTGTAACTAGTACTCCATCTGTCAATTTATAACTTGTTCTTACCTTTTCCATCAACTTCGTGCAACGCGCGGGCTTCTTGCTAGAAACACTAGAATATGTCTATATAATCTGTATGTGATAGTCCATCTGAAATCTCAAAAAAGACAGATATTTAGGTACGGAGGGAGTAATCTATTAGGAGTATATCAAAACAATAGTGATTTCTTTCAAGTTTGTGAACAAATACTACTATTCTACTACTTTGGATACGTCGCAACACATGGGCACATTGCTGGTAAAAGGAAAAGGCTTGCCGCGTTCGCGTCGCACCCCCACACGCCCGGTAATCGGGAGTACAACACAGCCCATCCGGCACGACACGTAGCTTAGGGAAGGCGTGCTGCCTAGCATTTTCACTTTCATGTGGGACCGCCATTGAGCAAACCGACACCCCGCCCGCCGCCGGGTTGGAAAACAGAAACAAGGGGAAGATCTAGCTGTAGCACGGAAGCCAAGAAATTTGGTGTCAGACAGGGCTCGTTGATAGAGTAGGAGCATTCCGTACTAGTACTACTCCTACTAGTACCAAGTTTGTACTCCTAATACTATATTACTAGTACTACCACTATACAACTAGTAGGTACGTGCACGGCACAACATCATAGGAACAAAAAATGGGAAGATCTTGTTTTGGGTGATTTATCTTTTTTTCAATCAATGTAGTATGAATAATATGATGTGGGGGCACCCATGAAGCTTATGTAGCTTGGTTGCACGGCTACGGAAGGTTAGGGAAAAATAAATAGATAATGTGTTTAGAGTGCACTCCACTAAATAGATATACTTTGGATCCATTGCAACGGACCGGCACATCTATATCTATACCCCCTATATAGCTTGTGAAAAACTTTGCAAGTTGGTCGTTGGATGAAGCCAATCCGACGGTACAAAGATGGCAAATCCGAGCACTACTGGCCATTGGATATCATCCACCAGATTCTGCCACATGTATAATCTAGAAGACTCCACGGTAGAACTTAATTCATGACTAACTTTGCCACAACTAAGCTTAGGCAAAGTTATTAGTTCTTCAAAATGAGAGCCACAAGTTGGCAAGCCTAAGGGAATCTTGCCACGTGTTTTGTGTGTATGTCATGTGGGGCCTTAGTGTGGCTTGCCTAAGGTGTGGCTTGAACCAAACACTCACCTAAGTTAATCAAACTTGCCTAACCTTTAATTCCACCAGATTTTGCCACATTTTAGAACACAGAAAGCACCACATGTAGAAGCATAATGCACAAACCACCAGAATCTCATGCGTGCAATGCACGTGTACCTTACTAGTACTAGTTGGTAGGAGTAGTTGTAAGAAACAAATTCCATTTTGGGCACGAGCTCGTACTGCGGGAGCACCACAAGGCCTGCCGCAGGAGTTACATTTCCCTCTCGAGGCCCACGGGACCGAACTTCAGTGGCCTAGTGCCCGGCCTATGAGTCAATGACATGCGGAACTTAAATGCGGCTGGCCCACATGTCATTCTCATGGTGGTTGCGTGGTTCGTGACTCACTGGTTCGAGATGAACCGGCCGGTGGTGGCGTGGTTGTGGCGAGGGTGCCACAGCTGGGCATCGGGGCGTTACGAGGCGTAGATGGCCACACCGGCGGGTACTACCTGTAGTACATAAGTACTCCAGCTGAGGATTGATGCCCGGGACGAAATGTGTCATAGCCGTTGGATGAAAATTCGATGGTGCGGGAGTACGGATCGGAGCACTGTAGCAGAGCAGGAAAACCGCGCCCAATCAGGTGTGTGTGTGATAGAAAGTTGATGGTCACCGCAGTTCAGCTGGACCGCATGTCATGCACACAAAGGCAGAGGAGCGGTGGGGCTGAGAGGGATGAGGGGCACGTCGGGGGGATGAGGATCCCCTGACGCGAACAATCCTACCATTCTGTCACTGACATGTGGGACTCATAAGTGTGGGTCCCACCTATCGACGAAGAAAAGGCAGGGCAAGGCAGTGATAGTCACGTTAGAGGATCCATGTCCACGTCGGGGGACATCATGCCGTGGGTTGGAGCGGCATCGTGGGAATCGCGTGTGGGTGTGGCAGTGGTAGAAACAAGAAATGTGATGGTCGCCGTGGTTCAACTTCCATGGACATGCTCTCATGTCTGCTGACACATGTATATCAAAACTAGAGTGTTTATATTTCGAGCACGTGAACAAGTATTATTCTACTACTTTGGATCCATTGCAACGCACGGGCCAGCACATTCGTAGTAGTAGTGTCCATTTCTATCTCTAGAGGCCTTCCCTCGTTCATCCTTTTCTCTCACAAGATAAACTACACATACAAATGCATCTTGATGTTCCATGGAACGCACGAGGATGTTTCCTTGGGGGTCTCTCCAGCGCGGCATGGCCGTAGTTGCAAGTTGACGCCCCTTGAGATGCCGACGTTGAGGGGCACTCGAATTTCCCCTGATGAGCAGGTAAGATGAGTTTGATCACGTAGTAAATGCATTCTAAAGACTAATTCCATGTCCATTTCCTAATTCTCCCCCTGCCCACTATTTCACAGGTTAGGTTCGGTGCGAGTGGAGATTGTCTTACATATGTACGGGAGGGTACCAACATCAATTTGCCCAACATTTACAATGGTGACACTGTTCCCATAGAACCTTTGTCCAACATTGGGATCAGCCATGCAACGGGCCACCACATGAATTGGTACGATGGAACCATGGTGAGATTGAATAAGATAGCACGAACCTTGCACATGGCGGTCAAAGGCGGACCATGTTGTCTGTGGCTTATTTGTTGTCGTATGAGTAGGAAGATGTTGTGCTCCTTTCTAACCACATCTTCGCGGTGACAAACCAGAGGACTTATTTTGTATGGGACACATCCTATGATATACTCCCTCTCTCCCATTTTATTTGTTTTGAATCATTTCGTTTTATAAGTTTCAAATATAAATTTAGAGCCCCCCATCACATGTTGAGATTACAATGTCCATTAAATCATTGCGTGCATGTATAGTAAAGAAACAAATCTCGAGTTTGGCACGAGTTCGTGCTGCGGGAGCTCCACAAGCCCTGGCGCAGGAGTTACATTTCCCTCTCAGGGCCGTCGGGACTGAGCTTCAGTGCCTTACTACACCTACCTTTGAGTCAATAACATGTGGACCCGATAGGTGACTGGTCCACATGTAATGCTCCCGTAGGCAGAGGGGCAGTGGGGCCAAGAGGGGTGAGCCGCAGGTCGGGGGATGTGTGGTTTCATGGGGTCGAGCGGCATCGTGGGAATCGCGGGTGGCTGTGGTAGAAACTTGATGCTCGCCGCATTTTAGGTGGCCCACATGTCATGCACACAAAGGCAGAGGGGCGCTGCGGCCGAGAGGGGTGAGGCGCACGTCGGGGGGCGTGGTGCCGTGGGTTGGAGAGGCGTCGTGGGAATCGCGAGATGAAACGTGATGGTCGCTATCATGGGTTTGTCACGAAAGATGTCCTCGTGAAAGGACTTAGTCGTGGAGCCATCACAATGGGTTAGCTCAGAGGGGTTAAACCGGACAAGGGACACGGGGAGTTCTATACTAGTTCGGCCCCTTCGATGAAGGTAAAAGCCTACGTCTAGTTGTGATTAGTATTGCTAAGGTTACGATGACTAGGGAGCGAATCCGCTTTGTCTGGCCCTTGAGTTGTTGTCTGTCCTCCCTAAACCTCTGCCGGGTCGTCCCTTTATATACATAGGTTGGCGGCCGCCAGTTTACAGAGTCCCGAAGCCGGATCATAAACGTGTCCGGTTCGGTCTCTTTACTTCCTATCTTACAATGCAAGTTACATAATAACGTCAGTTTACATCTACAGGCCTTAACTTGCCTTTGGGCCTTGGGCCTTCATAAAGCACCATCATTCTTACGTCTTCATGGGCTTCTAATCTTCATAAAGTTAATCCGGCTACTCCTGGCCGGTTTACGTCCAGTAGTAATATCCCCGACATTAGGACCCAGATTAGTTTGAACTTGTTCATGTCAATCTTCAACACTTAGAAAAACTCCTCCTTTGCATTCTCACCTTGATCTTGTAAACCGCCGTGACATCATACTCTAGGATTATAAAAAACCGCCCTGACATCATCTATTTGTTTAAGCCGAATATTACTTTCATTAATGCATATCCAATCATCAAGGCGACACCATTATTAACTATCCATTTTTGAGCTCCTCGATTCCCGCACTTGTCTCTTTATGGCTTCGCCTTATAAATAGGACCATAGGTCCTTCTTATTTTTCACCTTCGTCACCTTCACTTCTTCTTCCTCCTCGCGACATCTCTGCCCCTGAGCGCCACCGCCGTCACCGAGCTTCCCCTCTGCTCCAACAAAGGCCGCTACATCGACCTGATCGTACCAGAGAAACACGGTGATCCTCCGCTGCTTCCTCCTCTGTGAGTACTTTCCCTTTCCCCTTTTGTAGATCTGTTGAAGGCTCATTCGTTCTTCGCAGTTTATCAAACTTCATCAGGGCTCCAGTACGGCTCTGTTCCTCCTCATCTATGGATTTAAAAACTTCACGCTTGATATATTGCACGCAAATAGCTTACTTTCCGCTACCAGAACAATCCTTTTGTACGCAAAAACCGATGTAAAGTATTACGAACTGCTGTGGGTCCAACCCTTATTAGGTAAAAATATTATTGCTTTCCTGTCTTCGGTAGATCCAAAACTTCCACGCCCTCTTGCGGAATCTGTTTCTCCTTACTTAGTCATTTTAACTTGGGTCTGTATCCTATTTACCATGTAGGCGGTTTACCCTTGTAAAAACAATCTATCTCATACCATTAGTCCCGTGGTAAACCGGCAAACCTCCTTTACATTCATTGTAACAATCCGGTTTAACAACACATGTATACCCTTGATATGACCTTGTCATTCATTATTGTATTAGTCTCCGGTTTACGTAATTTCACATATCTGTATATTTTTAATCCATTGCATCTTGCGTACCACCATGAATGATTTGCAAACCGGCATTTCTTTTTCAGCTTTTCGTTTCACAATGGCTAAACAGTTTTTCGCTTGCAACTGGGCTCGTTCCCAGGTCACCGAAGAACAGTTGAACGGAAAGGTCAATATCGGCACCTTGCCCAAGAAAACTGAAATTCAACGGCGAGTTCCAGGAACAGAGAATCCTCCTACCCCGAGGCAGGGTGAGGAAGTGGTCTTTGTCGACCACATAAGCCGTGGTTTCAAACCGCCCAGGTCGAAGGTTTTCCGAGATGTGCTTGCCAGTTTCCAACTCCATCCTCAAGATATCGGACCCAATTCGGTGTCCAATCTATGCAACTTCCAAGTCTTCTGTGAAGTATACTTACAAGAAGAACCAACAGCTGAGTTGTTCGGGGACATTTTTCATCTGAACCGGCGTACAGAATTTGTAAACGGTCCCAACACTGAACTTGGTGGTGTCTTTGTTCAAAAGCGGAAAGAAGTTGAATTCCCTCATGCCAAACTGCACAGTCACCCTAAGGAATGGAGCCAGACTTGGTTCTACTGCATAGATACCTCTCCTGAAGATAAGAACCCTCTTCCAGGCTACCGTGATCACCGGCTTTCCAACACTCATCCGATGCCGAAACATTTAAGTTCTATGGAACGGGCCAAATATGCCCCTCAACTCGCCAAGCTCCGGGCCTTTATGGCCAACGGTTTAACATGCGTTGATTTTGTGCGTTGCTGGATATCTTGGAGCGTCTTGCCACTAAGCCGCCGCCCCGGTTTAATGTGTGAGTACACCGGTGAATTAGAAGACCCCCAACGCCACATCAACATTCAGGTAACTGATGAAGAGGTCACTGAAAGCGTCAAGCAAATTTTAAATGAACCGGAATCAGTCTGTTGCCAAACCAGCTTGAACCCCTTCTACACTCAAAATAAACCGCTGCTGTAAGCACTATGCTTCCTTCTTATCTTTGATATCTTTAAATTGTTCAACTTGTAAAATTCCTTCTGTTTGTGTATAAACAGGGTGATGATCCCTTCTGGAAGCGGAAATCCACAGATAAAGCGGCAAAGCCATCCCGTCCCAAAAGCCGTAAAGCGAACCTCAAAGCGGAAAAAAGCCGAACGTATCAACATGGAACTTGATGAAGATGCAGAGGAACGGGAAGTTGAGGTAGAACTTGAAACCCTTGGCTCCCTTTTCATGCATCTCATTAACAATGATCTTTATCAGGAGGATGTAGAAGGCAGCCAGGCTGGTGACGTAGAGGTAGTTACCCTTTCCTCCGGTTCAGACTCTATGCCAACACAAAAAACCTGTCAAGCGGTCCGGAAAGTAAGCTTTTCTCATCCTCTTGCTTACTTGGATCCAACATTTATTTTGAAGACATAGCAGCATGAAGCTCGCCGGCAACCCGGCACAGCAGCCAACAGGTTACTTCAGCCGGTTAACCTGACAGCCCGGTTCAGAAGCGCCGATCTGAGTTCTCCCCCACTTATGACAACTCTTATCCCAAGGCAGGTTATTTCAGACAACCTCTTAATCCGTCCGATTCCAATTATCAGCTGACACCTCCCTCATCCTCTGGCGAGTCAACAGCAACCCAACTCCCTCCTCTCAAAACTGTAGCTGGGTAAATACTCAAAGCCTTTCTTCGAATGGTTTACATATTTTGAGTAATATGCTAAATTTTCACGTCTTTTATTTTTGTTTGCAGAGCCAAAGCCAGACCCAGCAAAAAAGCTCGGGTGAACAATCCGTCTGAAGACCAGGTGGTTCTTGAACAGGAGCAAACAGATGAACCAGACCAATCTTGTGAACTGGAGGGTCCCCATCCTGACGCTACCTTTGATGAGCCACCCCCTCAAGACCGGAATATTAGTGAACAAACTGAAGTTGATACTGCTGTTCCTGATACTGAACTGGCAGCTCCAATCGAGGCTAGTCTGGTGAGAGTTACTAGCACTCCACCATCACCTACAAAAGCTAGTGGAGGCCCAGGATATGACGTTATCATTACTGGCATGGGGCACAACTCTCCTGGCCATCCTGTAATCTTGTCCAAACATAGCGGCAAAGAAGAGCGTGCTGCCATGGAGGAGGGTAAATGGAGCACTAATTTGTCAAGTTATGCTCATCTCAGCGCTGAAGAACTCCATTCCAGTTTTTTAAACCATCTGCACTCAAACCGAGATTATGAGGCCGGTTTGGTTAACTTAATGAAGGAACGCTATGAGGTATTTTCATCTCCCTTTATTTCTTGATTCCAAAGGTTAAACACTAGCCCAAGTAGCCCCCAAGGGCCGTTTTATGATGTGAATCTTAAACCGGGTCTTTGTAATACTTTAATCCTGTCCTGCTTACCCTCAAAATGTCAAGTCCTTAGTAAAAACAAAATCGATACTCTACCAATGTAATTATGTAGCTTTCCTCAGTGTAGCCCCCAAAGGCTGGATTAGCTTTGCGAGGTAATCCAGGTCTTGAATCCATGCGTCCGTTTTGAATAGATGTACATTAGCCCCCAAGTGTCAAGGATAATGCTTGCATTGTTCTGGAGACTTATAAAAGATGTATTGATAATAGAGCAAATAGGCATTAGCCCCCAAGTACGAAGTGCATAACTTGTTATAGGCTTAGTACTTAGAAAATACATATCCTGTTGTTGACATATCTTCGCTGTTACGGGCCGAGCTAAGCAATAGAGATGCCCGAACTGCTGATTTGCAAGAGAACGTGAAGTCCCAACAAGCAGAGGCTGTGAAAGCTAAGGAGGAGCTGACCAAAGCCCTGACAGCTATGGAAAAGCTAAAGGAGTCTTTTAACAAGGAACGTGCTGACTGGGAAACCGAAAAGGCCGGTTTAACCAAAAGAGCTGAGGATGCCGAAGCAGCCCTGAAGCCATTTGTAGATGAACTAACTGGTTTGAAGCAGCAAATCAACGCCATGACCTCCGCTGTATTTGGTAAGTATCTCCTTATGCTGTTTGTCCAATTCATGAGATCTTATTGTTTACCAGTTGGGCTGATATTAAACCATAACAGGCACTCGCATTACTCATCTGGGCGCTGATATGTGGATGAAGCTTAAAGCGGCTTACACCTTAATAGAACAACTTTACTCTGGATCCCAGCGTGCTATATGCACTGCATCCTACAATAAACCGGCAACAACACTGATAAAAGAAACCCTTGAGAAGCTGGCCATGCTACAAGCCCGGATTACTGAACTGAAGAAGGCAGCCGCAAGAGCAAGAGCGCTGGCCGCACTAATCCGGGCCAAAGCATGGATTCCGGATCTTGAAGCGGATGACATCATTAAAGGATATCCAGGTGTGAAGGAGGACGGTTCAAACTTCGACAATGATGGTCTCTGAAGGCTGACAAAGGAAATACGGCCAATAGCCAGCAAACTGGCAGAAGACACAGACTTATCTCATTTCCAGCCGGCTTACGACACTGAAGGGAAGAGACAGCCTGCCGAAATCCATGAAGTCAAAGAACTTGTGCCTCCAATCCGTAAGCATACTTACGCTCCTGACATTAACCCCTCCAGCCTTATCCATGAAGAAGCCGTGTTTCAAGCTTTAACCGGAATTGATTGGTCAATGGTTGATTTCCAGCGTCTAGGAGGGATGAAGAAGAAGTGATTGCACCAAATGATCCTCAACCGTTAATCCGTCCAGACGAAGCATCTTAAACTGGCAGCCGGTATACCAGCTATTTTAAACAATTATTCAATTGGAGCCGTTTT